>NW_010198290.1:21127-57087 GCF_000695765.1 Mesitornis unicolor
ATTTATGAAAGCTGGAGGTCTTCATGCAACAAATACTAAATATTCCAACATTTATAGTATCTGTATATGGATTGCAGTATTTATGTTAGATATTTCTTGAAAATCAGTGTAGCAATAAACAGTATTTCTGGGGTTTTTTTCTTTAAGACTTTACAACTTTTTCACTTTCTCAGCCTTTTCTCTACCTAATAAAAAATATTTCTGGGGTTTTTTTCTTTAAGACTTTGTAACTTTTTCACTTTCTCAGCCTTTTCTCTACCTTGTCTATATCATCTCTGATGTGCTTTTGTGGGGTTTCAATAGCAGCTTCTCTAAGCCTTTTTGACTTAAGCCTCTAAGATTTTGCAACTTGTAAGCATGGGTCTAGACATTGGTTGTAAGTGATCATGCACATCCTATTTAACCCTGGAATTTGTTTGAGGTCAAGAAACTTAGATGTTCGCTTGGATTTTGATCTGTGTATGGAGGAGAAAAATTTCATACAGAAGCGGAGGAAGTTTGTGGCTTCTGCTCTGAAAAAAGCACTTCATTTAGAGACAGACCTACAAGACCACGAGGTATGGTGAGCACCATAGGGACTGAACCATGCCATGTAACAGGAGTGTGTTATGCCTGTAGCAGTTTGCGTATTCTTTAGTCAGACCTGATGTATTCAGTGCCCCATGTAAAGCATTGAGAAAGGTTCAAATGAAACAATAGGAGAACATGGGTAGTGTCAAACCCACTTGCTACACATTTGCTCAGAAAACAGAATGCCATCATTTTTATCCTGCCTTATTTCTTTTTCATCTGCGAATTATAGACCTGGATAGTCCTACTCTCTTAGCTGAGCATTCAGTCACCACGGCCACATGAGGTATTTTATGTTATCAGATTTTGGAGGAGGAAAAGGGAAAACCTAACCGTCAAAGTGACACATAACACTGACTGATGAGGATGGTTTTTTTACCACAGACTCTCTCCTCTGGTGCTCATCATCTCAGCTGTATTGTCACTCGAACAGCACAAAGACATTTAGCATTTTGTTCTCATCTGTCTGACTGAGTTAGGGTTTGTACTTGTTCATGTCCATGCTGGTACAGGGATGGTTGGTGCTTTAGGGATAGAACATTGTCTGTGATCAGGCACTTCAGAAATGAAGTTTTCATGTTGAGAGGTTTGGGGTTTTTTTTCACCTGTGCTTTTCCCTTTGTCTAGGACAGCTGGACCAAAGGCATATTAAACATTGTATGACAGAATGGCTTTGGATGCTATAAATGATGTCTGTGCTCACAAAGAGATCACATTAGTATATTGTTTCTCATTAGCACACTAGTTTCAGTGGAAAAAAAATACCCAGTTTCTTAAGTACAAGAATTTTGTAGGGGAAGTACTTCTAATTTCAGGTTTTCCAACAACAGAACACTTTCTTGTAGCCAGATAAACCCAAATCGGAATACTTTGCTTGGACCTGAAAAGCTTGATTTGAATCAGGTCACTGCTGACTATTTCCCTGATGCAATTGCCTGGAAATGTGTATGGGAAATGTCATTTGGCTCTTCTTCTCTCAGTAGATTTCTTGGAGGAATTTGTCTTCCTGTAACACAATTTAGTTTTCCATGCAATAAGGCTTTGTGGTTCATCACTGCAATTACATACACCAGGTACTTTACAGGAAATCTAATCTAGTCATTACACTTGACTTACAAGAGAAGATGAGCTCTGTTCTCAAAATATGTTCTCTTGAGATGATGTACCACTAAGGAAAGCGCAGTCTAATATTGAAATGCCTTGAAACAAGAAGTTTTGAGCTGTTTTGGTAAGTCAGCTAGTAACAACTTAGAATCAAAATCGATTGATTTTGATAAAAAAGTCAAAATTAGCTAATTATCATTTTTAATCATTATTTTTCTGCTCAAAATACCAAGTTTTCATTTCCCCTCCCTGCCTGAGGTGAAACGGTAAAATGTTGGGATTTCTTGTGGGACAGAACTGCTGCAATTCAGTCAGCTTTGATCACATGTGCTGGTAAACTAAGTGGTTTCTTACCACTGTTGTGTTGACGTTTAAACAGGTACCAGTCGTAGCCGTCATGACAACAGGGGGTGGCGCCCGGGCACTGACATCTCTGTTAGGCAACCTGTTGGGTCTTCAGAAGCTGGATCTCTTAGACGTTATTTCGTACATCACTGGGTCATCTGGTTCAACATGGTAAGGAGATCCTGAACAAAGACATCATTCTTCACTTCTATCGTTTGCTGGGTAAGGAGATTTATTCTCCTTGTTTTGGTAAAAGAAGGTGTACTACTTCAGCCTTAAGCATTGTTGTTGCTGCATTAGGAACTCATTGCCTGAGCCAGCAAATGGCTCGGGCACTACTCGTGGGGAACAACATTTTCCTTGAGCCTTTGTTTCACCTCTAGGATCTCTCCTTCTCTGCAGACATTCAAAACCCGCCTGGACGCCTTCCTGTGTAACCTCATCTGAGTGTTCCTGCTCCGGCAGGGGGATTGGACTGGATGAGCTTTTGAGGTCCCTTCCAATCCCTAACGGTCTGGGATTCTGTGATTCTCTGATTCCAAGTAATAGTCCCTGGTGCAAATCACAGCTTTCTGCAGAAACCTTACATGTAGCATGGAGGGGCTTTTTGCAAGTCCTCAGGTTTCATTAGGAATTTGTGAGGTGCTCTAAATCAAAGAATCTTTTCTCTTTCATGATAAGCTGAGCCCAAACAATGTTTTTTATGAACCTCAGCTAGTTCATTTGATGTGGTCCTTAAATACAAGTAAAAAAAGTGAAAATATATTGAGCATATGACAATGTACTTCCTTTCTTCTCCTTAGGACCTTGTCACATCTGTATCAAAGCACTGACTGGTCACAAAAGGATCTGTCTGGACCAATTCGTGAAGTCCGCAGACACATGACCAAAAGCAAGTTGAGCTGCTTTTCCCTGGAGAACTTGAAGTATTATGACAAGGAGCTAAAACTGCGGAAACAAGAGGGATATCAGATCTCTACTGTTGATTTTTGGGGGCTTCTGCTGGAAAAAGCATTAAGTGATGGGGTAGTGTATCTATGTTTTCCCTAAAAGCTGCTGAAATAGGGAAAAGAAAGCTCCAGGAACAGGTGCTAGCCTGAGATCCTGCCAGTATTATCCAGCTGATTTCTGCTGACTAACAAAGGGTATTTCTCCAAATATATCTCTCAACACATAATTAGCAGCCTAAGTGGTATTCTGTAGAGCAGGAAACCTATGTCTCTTTCTACCATCATGAGTATCTGAGCACCTAACACCAGAGTTCTGCACTTGGTTTCTTTTGCTCTGTTCCTCTCTGTGAGCACTTAAATAATCCATGTAGAGTGGAAGAATGAGAGAGAGCATTGTACCACAAAGTGTCCTACAGCTCATTTATAATAGAATAAGCTTATGTGGATGTGTTTAGATCACTCCTTGGTTAAAAAGCTGTCTGGATACAAAATGAGTGAAGAGAGCAAGAAAGATGGAAATAGGTATTTCTGTTGTAATCTTGCAAGCCCATACACCATGCCAAGACGGTCTCTTGGTTTTGCTCTTTCTGGTCAATTTACAGAAAAACAACCACAGACTCTCAGATGAGCGACAAGCATTGAATCAGGGTCAGAATCCCCTACCCATCTACATGATCCTCAACATAAAAGAAGACTACAGCGCTTCAGAGTTCAAAGGTGATGACAAAACTGAGCTGTATCTGGACTCGGTTGGTGTTCAAATTATCTGCATTATCAGCTACTGCATGTCCTGCAACCTCTTCTACTGTTGAACTGTAGCATTCATAAACAATTCCTCTTCCTCTACCTTCCACTTCCATTTCTAGATTTTGTGCCCAAGATCTGCCTGGCTTCTATGGGGCAGGAATAGTTTGGGGGAGGTGCTTAAGGACAGCCAAGGTACTCTCAAGTCAGAGCCTTAGCTCCACATGGGGGCTAACTTAGGCTGAACCCTTTGGATTTCATTTATTTCCTGTCTGAAGAGGCTTGTTGGAAAGTTCTATATTAACAAGTCTGGGAAACATTACTGAGTGAGCAGCTGAAATCAGCTGAATCGTAACTCCTTACCCAGTCTGTGACCACCCTGCTGATAGGGTTTATCCTGCAGCCACTTCCCTGTCATTTCAGAGCCCTTCCTGAAAGGAGGTAGGAATAGGATTGAGATTTAAAATTCCATTTTGTGTCTTGACAGAATGGGTGGAGTTCACCCCTTATGAGGTTGGGTTCTTAAAATATGGTGCCTTCATTCGAGCAGAGGATTTTGGCAGTAAATTCTTCATGGGTCGCCTGATGAAGAAGCTCCCTGAATCCCGCATCTGTTTCATGAAAGGTGATGTGCTCCACTGGGAAAATTTGAATTGCATAAAAATAGACTTTATTTTTAATATACCATAGACCCTGCATATTGCAATCAGTGCCCTGCAACATGTAGAACTGAAGCAAAGTGTCTAACATGTTGTTCTCACCTCTGGGTGAACCTATTAGACACTGTAGATGGACTAAAAATTATTTACAAGAAATTTTAAATAACACTATTCACTGTTGCTCTTGTCTTGAATGGTGACTCTTGTGCCTGAGTTTTCAGGGCTGCTTAAGGAGGTTAGGTTTATTTTGAACAGATCAGCAGCAGCATTCCACATGGGAAACCTTTTTATTTTTAGTCTTAAAACCAAATTTGTCTATGAATGGCATGACTTTCTAACATAAAACATTACTGAGTTTGCTATAAAATATGGTAAATTTGAGTAGCTGTCTGAACTGTTACTGGTATTTTTGCAAGATTAATAGTATTTTAAATAATTTTTAATTTTACTAGCATGATCAAGTCAGTGAGTTTTGTCATCCTTATTTCAATATAGTGAGTGGCTCCCATAATGTACGAAAGACAGCTTTGCAGTTTTTATGCAATTCTCGTTCTAGTTTTGCATGACACTGGAATTCTCTATCAAACCTCCTCATATCCTGGTTCTCTGGCTTGAAGGTGTCTGCAGAAGAGTCCGTCTGCTCTTAGACTGTGGACAACAGATGTATTACATGTAGATAAGCACAACACACAAAAGGACACCAGGGATACCAGTAAGAACAGGTTTTCTTATGAACTGAAAAATCCATACAACCAGCAACATCCTGTAGTATACCTTGTTTGGCATGCAGAGAAGTTGTGTGCCTCAGTGTATGATGCAGAGCGATTCCAGAGTCATATTGGTACAATCATGAGAAAAAGCTGGATGTAAGGAACAGAAGATTGTGCTTATCCACACAGAGCTTATCCTCAGAGCTTTAATGTCTATGTGTATAGCTCTTAGTGATGTCATGAGTTAAGGAAAGAGGTGGCTGAGGGAGAAGAATCAAAGATACCACAGGATCCAAGAGTATAAATAAGTCTAAAAAGGGGAGGACAGATTCATGGAAGGCAGTTCCACTGGTGGCTCTGAAACAGAATAGTTCAGATGCAGTCACCAGCACTGGATGTACCAAATTGAGTAGACTGCAGAAGAAACCCCTTCATACATTCAATTTTCTTATATTGTTATGTTAAGCACCCTGTGTTGAGGTAGGAGGTAAATCACAGAGCTAGGTGGGATTGTGGACCCTCCTTCTGAGAACACCGTGCCCCCACTGCAGTTTTGCAGCAACAGTGATGTGGTGTGGCCATACCCGAGGTGGCCAGGTAGCCAACACAGGCAACACATCCAGTATGGGCTGAGCTCTGTGTTCTCATCCCCAGTACCTGAATTTTGCCTGTGACTCTGCAACCATAGCGGTATCTTTAGAAAGGATGGAGTGGAGAGTTAAAGCAATGTTGCCATCTAGTGATACAACATGCCCTCTTGGGTTGCAATTGAAATGTAATATTAGTTACAGCACTATGGTTTAAGGATGAAAGCAAAGTGTCATTTGCAGGGAGAGGTAAGGCCTTTTATAAGACCAGTGGCTAGGGCTGGAAAGTTTGGATGAGTTTATGGGCATACAAGACCATCAGGTTTCCAGAAGAAAGGTTGGGGTGCATGAAAGCTTGTCTTCTATTTTCAGCTCTGTCAGCTTTGTAAAAGATACTGTCTTTCCTCATAGAGAGGAGAGATTTTGCTCCTAAATTTTGCTCCTAAATTTCAGCAAATTTAGGTACAATGAAAATTCAGTGCAAGAGGTTAGGTTATTGTTATGCAATTAAGACAAAGTCCTGGCAGGATAACAGTGTTTGGAAGATATTAAAATGCACAAGCAGTGTGCAACTCCTAAGACCTGGGGAGCCAGAATAGTTAAGGAGGGAGAAGGCACCAAATGAAGACAGGAGAAACAAGAGGAGCTGCCTTCTCACAGCAGGCCTGCACAGAAGCTTCTCAAACTGCAGAGAAATGTGGTTGTGCTGATGGAAACTGGCCAGTAATTACCTGCAAATGAACTCTGGTTGCCAGTTGAGTGTACAGCCAGAGAGCCCCTACCTGATTTCTTAATTATGTACTTCTAGCATTTCTCAAGCAAGTCCCATTCTTATCACTGCGAAGCAAAGACTCTTGGCTTCTTGTCCCACTCCACAAATAACTCAGGTCTAAAAGGAAATGGTATTTCTGTTACTAATTTAAGGAATGCATAGTTATTGTATTGTGAAAAATCTAATTATTGCATACTTTGTGATGTTTGGCTTTTCCAAAGCTTTCACTGATATTTTCAAGGCAAAGCTCAGCACTGCCTTCTCTGGTAGAGTTCTGAGGCCCTGAGAAGGGTCTGCAGCAGAGCTGTGGAGGAATAAATTAGAGGGTTTAAGGTAAGAAGAGGGTTTAATAAGATCCAAGAGGATTTTGAAGATTTCCGCACTGGAGAATCATTTTTAGATGTTCTTTTAAGTGGGAGGGCACAAGTGGAAGAAGGACCATGGGGAATATCCAAATGTGGCAATGGAAATATTACAAGGACCACAGAAGATGTCTTGTTTTAGAGGACTGCTCTGCAGGCTATCCCAAATTGTTTTCTAACCACTTGGATCTTGGCTGTTCAGGAGCAGCAGCAGCCTCCAAACCTTTAACTAAGTATACAGTTTTAAATAACATACTTTGTAGACCAAACCTTGACTTTATGTGAAATGGTATGGTTTACTCTCTGATGACAGTTGCTTATAGGACAGGAATATGCAGGCTGGAAAATGTTGGTTTGTAGTGTATCAGCAATATGAGACAATGAATTACAGTGGCTGAAGGCCTGGCACAAAGTTTAAAACTATTTAGGTTCCTCTTTGAGGACAGAATGCGAGTTGCTACAAAAGAACTTAATACAGAGTTTGGAAGCCTTGAGGCATTCCAATACTCCTTGCAATGCTAAAAGGTTATTTTTTAAAGGAATATTTTCCATTAAAATCTTTCCAAAGCAGTTTCCCTGTTCTCTACCATTGCACAGGTCTGTGGAGCAATGTCTTTTCCTACAACCTATTGGATGCCTGGCACTCATCGGACCCTACAGAAAGGTGTTCACTGAGGTGTACCCGACCTAGGACTGTTGATGTTGGTTGGTTATGTTTCTGTGTCTACTTTACCTGTTGTCTTACTAATCTTTAAATGAATGCTACATTCAGATGCACGTAGTGTGAAATCTTTATGAAGGCTTTTTAAACCTTAACACTGAAGCCAATGCTGCACTGTTGGGTTTGTTTGGTTGGTTGGTTGGTATTTTGTTTGTTTGTTTTGTTTTCCCTGCCCTCTGAGGTGTCCTGCTGCCAGTGATATCTAATTAGGATCCCTCTCTGAATTCATCCATAGCAACATTGTTTCCATTAGTTTCCCTTGGACTGAATTCATGCAAGTGATGATTTGCCACCAAATATAAAACTATTGTAGTTTTTTAACAGATCATCTTTGCCATGGCCCTTTCAATTAACCTACATGTTGTAACAAACATCTCAGTGCAGTGTTCTCTGTCTGCTTTGGTAGGTCATACTTTTTTATGTTGTTGTTGAAGACTCGGATATATCAATTATGTAGAACACCATTTCCATTTTCTCTGATCTCACTGTAAACCTGTGTGCTCCTTAAAGGTGCTGGCTGTTCTCCCTGTGTTAAAATGCGGTTAGAAAGTTTGGCTTATGGGCTTTTCATCACTTTCTCCAGGAAAGTGTTGCAGAATCCTGAGCTCAGTAAACACCTGTGACAGAAAGTCATTGGCCCTCTTTCCCAACCTCGTGAGGTGCCATTTAGCACAATCCTTTTTCTCTGCTCTGTTTTGGTGTCCAAGTTCCCTGACAGCATTTTTCTTTTCGAAGCTGGGTGGGACTAATTTTGAAAGAAGCTAGTCCCAATTCTCAGTCTCCTCTGACCTTCACACAGGGAATCCACCTATGACTTCTGTCAAGCAGCAGATAATTCTTTACAGCTTTAAGTTTGTTGCCATTCCAACTTGGTTTTTCATGGAATACACTTTACTTAGCATTGTTTTCCTCCTTGCTCCTACTTTGACATTGACTTGATTTTCTGTTACCATGTCTTATTATGATCTTCTTTCCTCTAGCTAATATTAGATGCCTTTCAGTAATTCAAGTATTGCAAAGGACTGTATCAAAAAAACAACTTGTCAATCTCCTCTACCCTTCAGAAGGAGATGAGCCTCCCCTACCAGCCAGGAGCCGTGAGTTGGAGACTTACCTAGTGACCCCTGAATGTGGCATCATGGGCATAATTCGTCAGATCCTGACCGAAAGGGTGATGGTTTCAAAGTTCTACAACTTCCTGAAGGGGTTCCAGATGCACAATGAATACCTCCAGAGCAAAAGCTTCTGTATATGGAAAGGTAAACATCCCTGAATATTGATTTTTATCTGCTTAAATGGTTGGTGTTTTCATTAGTGAAGTGAAGGCAGAGGATCAACAGAATTGATTCGTAATTTCGGAAAAAATAAAATAAGATAACTAGTTAAATTTCATCCAGTCAAATCAGCTAGGCAGAGCTTTAACAGCAGTGACTTGTTAGATATCAGCACTTTTTCACCAAGCTTAAAGTGAAATTGCAAAACAGATCAAAATGTGGAACAGCTCTTGTTTTTACTGCAATTAAAGTGTTAATAAATACCCCAAGAAGTCCCTTGATTGCACAGGAAGGCAACTATTGCTCATCAGGAACAGGAGAGGAGCAGCATGAGAAGTGAAGGAGCTCTGTCTTTTTACCTTGCACAGGTCTGTCTTTTCTGTGCAAAGGCTGAGCTTCCATAGTGTGGCAGGATCTTGAAAAGCAAAAGTGACAGGGAGACAAGTGGCATTTTTTTCTCTCTTATAAGCCAGACAACAGATATATTACTTCTTCAGGCAATCACTCATCATAAAAAAATATTTCCTTTTAGATACTGTACTAGAGAACTTCCCCAACCAACTGACAGAAACAGCAGAGTTCATGTGCCTGGCAGACACGGCAGGATACATTGATATCAGCTACCCACCGCTCATGAGGCCAGAGAGAAAAGTGGATGTTGTCCTACACTTAAACTATTCTTCTGGATCACAGACATCGGTGTGATGACCACTCTGTTTTCTTCAGTAATGACCATCGGTTTTTAGCCCTTTTAGCACTTTAACTCCTAAGGAGTCAGAATAGTTTATGTAGAATAAACTGATTCTGGGAGAAAAGAATTCCTGGTCTACAGTTCACGTTTTGTAGGTGTGTAGGTCCCTCAGTGATGCTGGTATACTGTTGCAAATCTCGTAAGGAGAACAGAAGTAGTATCAGTTTTCTATATCTTTTATTTTGATTAACTCTTCCATAGGTAAATGTTGTCTCCCAGACCTGTGTGTTTCTGAGATCTCAGTATGGCTCTTGAGGCTGCACTCTGCATGGAGTGTTTCTCTGGAACTAGTACCACCACTGATGAACTCATTATTTTTGTCTTGTCATACCCATCTAAAGATATCCACAAGCAGTTGAATTAGAAGTAATTTGTCCAGTTGTCTTTAGGACAGTAACTGGAGGTTCTTTGTAGTTGTTGTTGTTGGGGTTTTTTTTGTTCTAAATTGTGGAGATGCTTTGGTGCTATATCTGCTGTTTTAAATACCAGCTCACAACCTAGCTTAAAACTCCTGTTAGTAGATATGGACAAGACAGAAGTTCTTGAAGACTAAAGTTTTCATACACACCAACCAGATTCAGGAACAAAAGTCCTATTTTCAAAAATTACTTACACGCCTGCAGGATTAAATTAACATTTCAGCCAAGATGATGTTTTCTCTGAGATGCCTACATCACTTTTCACAGCCATCTCAAGACATCTAGGACAGTTAAGGGGCTTTTAAATACTTCATGCCAAGTCAAAAAAATGTTTGTTACTTTATGAATCGATATTTAAAAACCATACCATTTCAGATTCCTGTCCATTCTGCTCATTTCTGTATTTTCTCCAGTAAAGGGCATGTCTGTGTGTCCTAAGCAGCTAGGCCACCCCTGCCCGCAGTCATGAACATTTTCTTTATCTTGCAGATAAAGACTGATAATGACAACAGTCAGGACTGCAAGTTGGAGTCTTGAAATGTTGTTCTGTTAATAACTACTAATTAATATCTCACACAAGAGACAAAGGGCAGAAGAAACACTGACAGTGAGCACTGCTCCCTGATCTTTGCAAGGAGTCTTTGATGGATGCGTTGTGCATTTGAAGAAGTTGGGCGGCATGGTAGAATTTCTGACCTTTTTTTCTGTCTGAATGCAGCCTTTGGAAGAAGCCTCCAAGTACTTCCAAAAGCAAGGAATCCCATTTCCCAAAATCCACATGAGTGAAGAAGAAAAGAAAAATCTAAAGGAGTGCTACATTTTTGAAGATGCAGAGACCCCAGAGGCACCAATAGTGGTGTTTTTCCCACTGGTGAATGACACCTTCAGAAAATACAAAGAGCCTGGTAAGCTTTGGGCCAGAGATGGTCCTCTCACCATCTGAACACCCTTTGTCTGTGTTGGGATGGGAGGCATGGTCCTCCCATGGGAGAGAAATGCAGTTGTCTGGATAGTGAGGAGCAACATTGTGCCCCATCTGGGAAGTGGGACATGGGACCATATCCATACCCCATTGATGACCTTTCTTTATTTGTCAGGTGTGGAGCGTAGTCCAGCTGAGATGGCGCAGGGCAACGTGGATGTTTCCAGTGTTTTTTCCCCATACTGCTTAAACAGCTTTACCTACAAAGAGGAGGAGTTTGACAAGCTGGTAGAACTGACCAGCTACAACATTCAGAACAACAAACAACTGATCCTTCAGGCTTTGAATTCAGCTATAGAGCAGAAACGACAGTACAAAAAATAAATGCCATCCTGAGTTTCAGCAAGATATCCAAATAATATTCTTCTTCCTGAAGAAGAATCAAGACCTCTTTATGAATGAACATGAAGGACTTGAGAAAGTACAAAGAGTTGTCTCAGCCTGTGGCTCCTCTCCGTCACATGGCAATCCTAGATAAACCAATCAAACAAAATAATTATTAGTCTTGTGCTTTATTGACGTTGGATTTCACTGCTGGTGAACAATTTTTTTCATGTACGTACATGCATATGCAGTAAATCAAAGCTTAGAAAATATGGGGCTTATTGACAAGTTTTTAAATAATCAATGTGGGACAATAATACCAATTCTTTCAAAATTTACTATACAAGCAGAGTTATATAAGAAGTGAAACAAATGAGCTATAGATATTTAATTTATTCCAAATCTAGTGCAACAGAAAAATACGTAATAAATGTGGACCATTTCAAAAAGAGAAAACTATATATTCCTATAGTATCAGCAAGAAACATTGTTGGAAATAACATGCGAAAACTAAACTTAAAAGACATAGAAAAATCTGAGTTTTCACATGGAAAATACAGATTTTCTATACTTCTAAACTTACAAGTTTTTATTACACCAGCAATATTTAGTTCAGAAAATCCCTTGAGAGTGACCATTCCAAATCCCCTTGTGAGTCAGGATTGGCTCTTCTGGTGCATGTGTAAGTACCTAACCAGGGATTGTGCTTTTCAATGAACACTCACGGTGTTCAGAGAATCCATCTCACCATCTGTATCCCACTGCTTTCAACAGGTTTAATAGTATTTCTTGTTCTTATAGGATGGGATGTTCTGAGAATAGAAACATCAAAAACTGAGAATCACAGAATCACAGAGTCGCTCGGTTGGAAAAGCCCTCTGAGATCATCATGTCCAACCGTTCCTGTCTACCCCCTAAACCATATCCCTAAGTACCTCATCTACCCGCTCTTTAAACACATCCAGGGATGGTGACTCCACCACCTCCCTGGGCAGCCTGTGCCAGCTTCTGACGACCCTCTCAGTAAAGAACTTCCTCCTTATCTCTAACCTGAACCTCCCTTGGCACAGCTTGGTGCCGTTTCCCCTTGTTCTCTCCCCCATCACCTGGGAGAAGAGACCAGCACCCACCTCTCAAAGATATTATATGAGAAATAGTCAGATGTTGTGGTAAGAAGGCAAGCTAAGCGCTTTGCACTGATATCCATGAGTAATTCATGGGTAATTGTGTAACTTTGTCAGTCCCTGACTGTGTACAACCAACACAGTCTGTGCAACTACTACAAGTAGCACAAGGCGATTTGATGAAACTGCTTATTTTTGAGATGAAGGCCAAAAGAATTGTTTGCGCTTTGCAGGATTTTAATAATCCCAATACTCTGTAAACCTATTTCATTACAACACAGGTACTAATCTAAAAAAGGTATAATGTTTCAGTCAGTATCAGCAACTCTTAATTACTTCAAATTTTAATGAAATGCAGTAACTTGTCTGTGCTGGAGTAACATGTACTGGCACACTCAGAGCTGTGCCTGATGCAATCATAGCCAAAAAAGAAAATAAATCCTTAATTTAAAGTGAAACGTGAATCTCTGAAAGGCTGAAAATTTCTCTTCCCTCTTGCTATCATCATTAGTTTTCCCCTCTTTCTTCAAGCATTCCCTTATGGCTTTAAATCTTTATCATCGTTAGTCTCCCACACATCTCTGATGACCTCAGTCCCCTTAGGGATGATGTGTCCTTGTCCTAGCTGCTTTTCCAGGCCCTCACACCTCCATCTAATTTGCAGCCCTGGTCCAAACCTCCAGTGTGCTGAAATGGCTGTTTACTTGCCAGTGCTCATCGAGGGCTCCTCTTTGTGATCTCTGCTGCTGAGTCATGCAGTCCCTTTTGGCATTGCCTCTCCTTTGCCCTAGCTGTAACTCCCTCTCAGCTGTCCCTGTATATCATTATGGCAAACCCATTTGGGGTGACACATGCATTTGCTATTTCTCCCACCTACCCATCTTCTAGCTGGGGTTTTGTGCATCTTAAAGAGCTACCATCCAAGACTGTCAATGACATCAAGTTTCAAGAACCCTTCCTCTCTCTTCCTGTCTCTGCCCTTAACTATACCCCTTTGCTTCCCTTTTTGTTTGTTGGTTTCTTTTTTAACAGAGGGAAGCCTCATTTTTTGCAAGTGTTCCCCTGAGGCACCCCTGGCTCTGCTGTACCCTCTAGGGCCTGAACCCATCCCACCTGCTGGCAGTCTGGCCAGGCCCACATGATAGCTCCTAGTGGTGCTTTCAGCATGGGTAAAGTTCTTGGATAAGAACTGGATCTTCTTGTAAATTCTCCTTCTTGCAGTTCTCAGACATCTATAACTTCTTTCAGAAACAGCAACCTGAGTCCCACAGCAACTTCCTTGCTGTAACCCTTAAAGTAACTATGTCCTGTGTTACAGTAGACCTCAGAAAAGGTCTGGCTTAATCCTCCATCTAGATGTCCTTCTTTCAGGGTGCTGGGAGCCTTCACCAATAGGTAATGTAGCAACCTCAGAGGTAACGTTCTTGGATTGAGGAGGTGGACACCAGACCCATCATGCCATCTGCAGTTGGTTTCTTCCCCTCTGAGATATTGTAGAGGTGCATCTCCAGGTGATTCCTCCTCAGCAATGGCCTGTTCTCCTGGCTCCCATCTAGTCAGCACTCCTGTGTTTAATAGAGGTGCTTTGTTTGCGACTTAGGGGGTTGGTTCCTTTGTTTGGCTCAGCTTGCTTTTTATCATTAAATTTCTTAATTAGTTGTGCAGAAGACTTGCAGAAGTTCCTGGTCATCGGCTCTTGCTGGCCAGCATGGAGGCTTTGAATGGCTTTGTGTTCTGGCAGGTTTTGTTCTGGTTCAGTTGGTAATGGGGTATGTTTCCTGTGCTCAGCCTCTGGGCTGTACTGAGGCATTGAAAGAATGAAGGTAACAGCTGCAGAAGTGGGCATTTAAAAATCCTTTTGGTTTTGCAGGTTGGGAGTGTCCCTTTTAACAGGAAACAGGAGTAATTTCGTGGAATCATCCATCAAAGGAAGGAAACAATCTAGGGGGGGAGAAGCACTGCAAAAATCCAGGCCCACGCTGTATCACAGCACTGACAGGACTTAGCATGATTTTTCCTAAACGTTTTCAAAGACACTTGGTAGCTGTAGTGATAGGAACTACAAACACTAACACGGTGACCTCCTTAATTTTAATGAACACGTTCCGCATCTTTTCTGTGTCTTTTCCTTCTTACCTATTCATTATCTGCAGGTAGCTGAAGGGATTAACATGCAATTGCACCTTTGCCCCAGCCCTTCTGATTATCACCAAGGTGCACCCAGAACTGGGCAGCTCAGTGAGGTGACTCAGCCTGTAGGAACCTAAGGAAAGCAGCAGTGGGGTTTTTGAACTCCTCGCGAGGCATGTGAGTCCTTGGACAGTCCTGACAAGTGAGTGCTGCTGAGGATGCAGAAGCTAATGGCATGGTTGGCAGCTCCATTTTATGCTGTTCTGTAGTCTAAGTTGTGATCAAACAAAAGATTACTGCAATCAGTCTGAGTGAAGTGAGCTATTCGCTTGAGACTACAGGTTGCACCATATAAGTGACGGGAAATGTGTCTGCACAGCAGATGCAAGAGAACGTGGGTGGTAGTGCAGGACTTCCTTCTGAGAAACCGTGGGCCAAAGCCTGTCCACATGTAAAACTCTGCTGTGCATGAGCAAGATCCCACCATCTTACGAGAGTGATAATGCTGCACAGGAGGCCATCAGGGCTTCATTTCCAGCAGGGCCTGTTTCCTCATGCCCTGATCATGGTATGTTTGTCAAGAGGTAGCAGTGTGTGAAAACTGCCATTGAACTTTTTGTACTTTTGAGCTCCTCCTGAAAGTCTGTCCCTTGCAGGGTTCCCACTGAAGCCCAGCACACCTGCAGTGTTCACAAGCACTTGCCAGCACTCCTCCTACCCCTCCAGCCCTTCATATCAAAACTTTGGGATGTCTTGTTTCTTCCTTCTTAGGTTCTGAGGTCTCCTTTGCACTCCCTTCAACCCACTATTAATTATCCCCTTTTCTCCATGCGGCTGGGTGTCTCACCTAGATCTCATACCCTGATCCTGTCTGTCCTAATGCTTGTAGTATTCATGCTTGATCCAAATATGATCAAACCTCGATCATTTAGACTTGAAGCTTCTGGAGTTACCATTGCAGTATGGAGGAGACATGTGAGACAAAGAGGAAAGATTAACAAAACAGATGGCATAAAAAGCAAGGGAGGAAGGAATGGGAGAAGGACAAAAATTGTTTGTATAAGCCCAAATAAAAGTGAAAAAGGCAGTTATAACTATGTGATATTGAGATGGATAAAGGAAGGAAACAGATATTTTGGAAAGCCAAGAAGTCAATGTGAAAGAAAAGATGGCAGGGAATGGAAAGAAGAAAAGAAAGAGGAAATCAGGAACGAAAAGGTGGTGGAGGTGAATGTTTAAAATGGAGATAAAGGTATACCCCTGCTCTAGTTTCTTCAAAGCAGTCTTGCTAGGCTGTTTCATCAAAGAGAATAGTAACTAAAAAATTCTAATCAGGAAAACAGGATCACATTAAATCCTAGTGCTGAGATTCTGACCGCTCAGATGGCTGATACACACTTTGTGAGTGCTTTCTAGCTCCCAACTCTCTCTTCTTTTCTCTGCCCTTAAACACTGGGAAAGGACGGTCCCTCAGCCCCTAGCACTATTATCTTTTCTGCTGGCAGCTGCTTATTGCACCCTTCCCTCTCAGCGAATAATCTGCAAATTAGTTATAAATATAGGAAATGTTTGTTCCCCTCCTGTTTCCTTTCTTCTGATGAGGTAATGGAGGATCCTTAGAGGCTGATAACTATCAGGTAAGGAGCTGCAAGTTTCTACATATATTAATACACACTTTTAAATCTTGAGCAATTGATAGTTGTTTCTTTAACTTTGCAATTTCTGCTACTCAGCTGGTTGAGATCCAAAATCGTTCCAACCCTGTCTTGAAAACAAGGGTTTCATGCTCCAAATTCCTCCTTGAGCTGCAGTTGGTTTGGTTCGGTGTCCACTTTGTAAACTTGTGATGTAGTTTATTTCTGAGATTTGACAGATGATATGATATGATATGATATCCTAGAATTTGTTATGGATTAAATGTTTTGGTCTCATGTGCAGAACAGTATTCAGAAAATCCTTTGTAGACCCTTAACAAATGCCCTTTCTGGTCACTCTTAAGCTCTGGTCCATGATCGCTGCTGGTGCAGGAGGTGATGGTCTGTAACTCACAGCTGGTTTGGGGCATAGGAGGAAGCACCATAGTGGTCATACTGCCCTTGTGCTGGTTTTCAGCTCATAAGGAGATGATAAACTTGCATGTAAGCTGCAGAAGCATGGCAGAGTGAACACTGATTCAGGAAACTTTGGGCACAGCTCTTCTAGTTTACTGTACTCCTGGGAAATCTCCTCCAAGTACAGAAAACACCCCGCAGTGAGACAGCTCCAGGCAGAGAGGACTTTTTCACTGTTCAGGTAACTACTGGGGACCGTACATTTGCAACACGGATAAAATCTGAGAAACATAAAATGGAGCATAAATCTCCACCTCATTTAGGCTGCTCTAAGACCGGTATGGTAAGTGCTGGGCTTTATCCATTGCATCAGTAACTATAACATGAAAGAAGCAGAGACAGCATTTAACTGTGAGCACAGTGATGTAAAAAATCATTAACGATGTCAGTCTCTCTACTGGGAAAATAATCTCAGTATCAGAGCTGTGTACTAGTTATATACTAGACGCATACAAATGTTGATGCATATATGTAATGCATATAAAGTGCCACACTTTTCTCAGTATGACTGTCATGTCCTAATGGAAATATATTCCAGTACTTTTCAACTCTTTGGTTAAGGACTTGCTTTTAAATTATTTTCCCATAAGATTTCTTCTTACCTGTGTCAGGGGTAAGACAACAGACAGCAGTAGTGCACCTGCCTCCTGTGAGTTTCCTCTTCTGCTCCACATCTCCTCCCTTCACTAACTGCACAAGTGATGGTCTAAGACACTGCTCCTCCTGCAGGAAGAGGACATAGCTGAGTCACAATGCCCATTTGACTTTGCTCTCCAGTGCTGTTTTTTGTACAGAAGTATCTGTATGTCTGAGAGAACTGAGGTGGTCACAGCCACTCCTCCAAGTGCAGCTTGCCAGAGTAACCCCAGGCTCATTTTTCTTGGCCTGTTCAAAGGCTAGGCAAGCGTATACTATTGCAAAGCACTTAGGGGACACTGGCGATCAGCAGTTTCAGTCCAGTCCAAGATAAAAGAAATCACAAAGCTGTATTTGAACACGTTGAAAACTGTTTGTCATGGAGCTCCATTTCTCCACAGCCCAGCTCTGCTGTCAGAGACCATGCAGGTACCTTTGCCAGTTGGTCGATACTTCTACAAATTGGATTGTAGTTTGAATAAGAAGCCTAAGTAATAGAGGGAGTATGAGGTCTAGAAAGCACTAAAGGATGAGAGTACTGTGCTGTTTGCTGCCAGGGCAATGATCTTCGAAGCAGATAGGTTATTTTGCTTCATCTATCCTTAAATTACTGAAATATGAAATGTAAAGGAATAAAATAATTTCATTTGGAGCCTCTGATGTTCATTCTACAAATTGAGACCATCCAGCTTTGTACATTCAGATTTTAAATTAACAAACACTAGTTCAGTTGTTAATGAGAGCCTTGGAGTTTTCTTTCTTTATGGCATTCTCTGTGGATTTCAAAGCAGAGTGCCTCAATTTAGCTGAAGGCCATAGGGATCATTCCAGATGGCCAAGTGTACATATAAAGGGGAATTAACTCCACAGATGTGGAAGTCTGTATGTGGAATCCATCTGTTCTTCTCCATGGGTTTCCTTGAGGACAGGGACTCTCAACTTTCTTAAGATTCATCACCTCTAGAGGGATTTCTAGGTGAATATCACCACTTATGCTAATGGTCTTCTGAACTAATCAGCTTTGAGAAAGCTGGCCTGCTGTAATAACAAGTATATGTGTATTTCAGTGTCCCACGGTAGGTCCTTCAACGTCAGGAAGGTCTTCTCTTTTGGTGAAGCTGAAAAAAAGGTGAATGATTGTTTCCTGAATTAAGCTGCAAAATAAATTCTCCAAGATGCGGCTCAGAGTGTCCATGACCTGAGGGCAAAAGATGCTTTTGTACTTCAAATGTGGGCAGAGCTACTTTTCATGCTGGAAATGCAGATGCTATGACCCAGCCTACTGTTACTGGAGCTGCTAGTTTGTTATTCATTTATTTTTCTGCGTTTGAAGATGGTCATTTTCACTGGCTATGCCTGGAGATGTTCATGTGCTCTTTTGTTCTTGCTTTTTGGTTAAACAAAATCTCTATAAAACAAAACTAATAAAACTAAACCACTGGATACTGTGCTTCATTCATCTTGACATGAGTTTCCTGCAGTTGCCATGTAAAGTTTAATTGCCTTTCTTTTGAAAATGTACAAAAGCATAACTCTTATCTGCTTTGCACAACTATTATATATTTCCTTGCTTTTTTTTGGGTGGATTTTAAGGTACTACCAGGTGCAGTGGTAGTCCTAGGTAATGTTTGCTGCCATAAGCATCGACCTCAAGATCTCTGCTAACTCCTGCAAATGTCCACCTCCTTCTCCCCTGCCATCCTATCACGTACACAGTCTGGTACTGCTCCTCCATGCCCCTCACTCCCCTTCCCTACCTACTGCTCGCCTCTGCAAACTGAAGACCTGGTTCCATGCCCACCCTGGGAAGAAGAAACAGGAGCAACGCAGGAGGAGCTGCGAGATGCTGGTTCACACAGAAACCTGTCAGGTAGTTGAAGTGGCCCTTTCAGGAGGGGTTACTGCGTGGCACAGGGCAGCACCTCTTTGGAGGCAGTGAGTTCAGGTTCCCCCACCTATACGGAGGCTCTGACCGAAGTGGACAGGTGAGTGCCTGCATGCAGGCAACTCACCAGTAGTTATTTACACACAGAGGCTCTTTCCAGGGCTCAGTTTCCCCACACAGAAGCTGTCACCGCTCTCTGCTCAGGGCAGTCTCTGTGTCACAGGTGAGGAAAAGCCAGGCTTGAAGGAGCTGGCTCCAGCGGTGGTGCCATCTGTACTTCTCTGCTTGGTAGGACGGCCCAGGACTCTGCGCACCATGGAAAACGGGTGGCAGCAGTGCAGTATCCAAGTGGAAACACAGGCTGGGAGAGGTTTCTAGCCAGAGGAAGGCACTGAATCCCTTTTGGCTATTGTGCTTATCCCGTAAGATCCTTCCCTGAAGCAGTCAGCCTCAGCACTCCACGGTCTTCAGCAATGGGAGGGAAGTCCTTTACTTATAGAGATGAGATGGGTGGGGCCTCAGGTCGTTTTATAAAATAACTTGTCATTGACTCCTACAGGAGTAAATCCTGCAAACATGTCTCAGGAAGTGCTGCCCGTGGAGGTGCCAGAAGCACTCTATTACATGAATTCAGGGAAGACCATGATGCCACCAAATGCAAAAGCTTTACAGGTAAGAAAATTAAAGTTTGTTTAAGGTCCATTGCATTTGACAGAAAACAAAATCCTGCTTTGTATGTTTATGTATGAGCTCCTGTACAAATCTACTGTCTGGTGGGACTAGGAAGCTATGTCTCTGCCTGAAGGAGTTTAAGGTGAAATGTTCTCTTCACGGCTATCAATGGCGAATATTTCCTGACTCCATTGTAGCCAAAGAACTCAACTTCAAAGGCAAAATGAGAAAAGTCAGTGCAGCAAGGGGACAGAAAGAGAAGAGAAAGTGGAAAAAATTAACAGGAAAGGGAACAATTTTTAAGGGAGTGAATTTTCAGCCTGAATACAGAACCAGAGTTAAAAAAAAATAATTCCATAATTAAATGCTACTTATATTAAAAACTTAATATTTCTGTATCAATAGCAAAATTGTTATATGTGTATTAATGTGATAACCCCATTTTTTGCTACTGGAAGAGGGATAAGGGCAAAATAGAGAACAGGGATAAGGAATTGAATTTTATTTCCACATTCCCAATTTTGTTCTGATTTTTCCATTTTGCTTTGCATTCTCTGGGTCATTTCAAGATTGGAGTTTAATTTAAACTGTAGTATGTTATAGGTTGTTCTGTGTGCTCTTTGACTGGACAAACGCATATGGCTTCAGGAAGTACTCTGGAAAGAGAATACTTTCAACATTTTTTAATAGGAAGTGTCCTTTAATGGTGTTATCCAACGAAGTGTTTCAAAAAGGGGCACCCTACATCGCAAAAGTATTTTGGAACTTCTGTTTCCTGAGAAAATAAAAATGTTAGGTTTAAAATACTGCAATTACAGCATGTTTCATGCTCTGAGTTCAAACCCAGAGAGAAGATTCTGGGATCTACAGGCTGCCCAGAGAGGTTGTGGAGTCTCCTTCTCTGCAGACATTCAAAACCCGCCTGGATGCCTTCCTGTGTAACCTCATCTGGGTGTTCCTGCTTTGGCAGGGGGATTGGACTGGATGAACTTTTGAGGTCCCTCCCAATCCCTAACGGTCTGGGATTCTGTGATTCTGTGATCTTTTAAACTGAGCTTTAATACTCCTGAGAGTAGAAGATTGCCAAAAGATCCAATTCAAAACGGAAGAAAACGTTTATTCACATAATATTTACATTATACATACATATAAAATATAATGTTATATATTTACTTATATGCCTTTTGGGTATCTCACAGCTGAAGTGACTCTTCCTTCACTGAGTCGATAAAGGGTATCCCTGACATGGACTTTGTACCAGCGTGGGCCAAACCACATGGTGGTTTGTTCATCAGGCTGAGCACTGTAACACAGCTGGGTGTAACCAACAGCTGTTCTAATTGGGGTTTCAGCTTAAATTATTGCAAGTAGGAATTAATGATCTACCTTGATAATGCTGCTGCTGTTGTTTTAATATTATCGTTCATCATTTCTTTCTTTCTTCAGGATGAAAACTCAGACATCGATCCTTTGGGAGGTGGTGGACAACAAGAAGAATCTGAAGGAAGTACCGTGCCAGACAAAGGTGATTTCAAGGTAGGAACAAAAGAATCCCAAACTAAAGAGGGGCTGAGGGGTTTGTTTTGCTCAGAAGGGGAGAAGGCTCAGGTAGACAAATAATGATGGCAGTAGGTTGAGTGTTACAAGGGAAACACCCTTAAGTTTTTTGTTTGGATCATTTTATCCCCTCTGTGTTTATGATTTTCAGAACTGCTTGTTGTATTTCCCTGTTATATTTTATTGGGAGCATGCCGAATATTACTGTTTTAATCTCTCCCTCATTTGTAAAGGAGATCCATCAGTGAGCTTTCTGTTCCATAGTGCTTTTTGTAACTGAAGGCCCAAAAGTAACAGTGATGTGTGTTCTGCTGTACTGGCTTTGGTAGTGCAATCTCCAGTCTAGTAATTTATGGGAGAGTCCTAGATTATTGAACCCTGATTTTTCACCACTTCTGTGCTCCATCAGAGACAAACTGTACCAGGAGATTCTGTGAAAGGAGTGATGCTTGAATGTTCTAGAGCTATTTCTTGTGTTTGAAGATCAGTCATAGGTCTATTTTTGTTAGAAATTACTGATTTTGGTTGGTGTTCTCATTCTGCTATTTTGTAAGCAGTAAGTACAGTCATTGTTTCGTATCTGTCAGGATTAGCGAAGTTTAAATGAAGACACGACACATATAACAATGTTGTCCAAAGAAATGTCTGTTTCTGAGCCAAATAATCCTGTGGAAATTTGCATTATAATCCATGCAGACAAGTTATACATAGACAAAAGGAAGCTGAAAAGGAGCTTTATCTGAAAGCTGAAGTGATACTCTAAACAGGCAGACAGGTGAGCGTTGTGATAAGCCAGACTCCAGGTAGTTCTGGTACAATTTCTTATTCAAATTCTTATTCACATTCACAGTATTTTTACTTTTTGTATACACTTTTCAAAGTTTAGCTTTTGTGTTTGCCCAGAATTAGCATTTGCATTTTTAAAAATATGGCATTAAAAGCTTATATTTTATTTTCTCAGGTTATGTTCTGTCAGCCTTGGGTCTTTCTAGCATTTCATCTTGCTAGAAATATTTATTTAGCTCACAATCTTTGGTGTCTCCAGCCTGTGGAGACAAAATTCTGGACTGTGTATAAGATGAAGAATTTTTTAGATAGTAAAAATGGGCTGAGAAGCAATTAATTGATCAGTCTTTAGCATAACGCTTGTATCTTACAAGGGGTAAGAAACTTAAAATTGTGAAGAGAGAAAGCAAAATGTTTTGAACTGCTGGGTTGTAATTAGCTATGATAATTATACATATGACAGGTAATTTCTTGTCTCCATTTCTTAATCCCGCATAGCGATGTGTTTGTTTTTCCATTATTTTCTCAGGATATAGGCTTAGATCAACGACATTTAATGGCCATGAAATTTTGAGGGGGCAGGTGTGACAGGAGGGGACAAAAAGAAGCATCTTACATGTATAGGATCATAATCTTCTTCTAGATCACTATATTGCCTCTGTCTCTCACTGAAGGGTTATTTTTTGCATTTCAAAATTCCCAAAATTCATGACTATCGATTGGTGGTGTACTGAGTTGCTGTCCTTGCATCCAATTACAGTTACTGGGCTTTCTTTCTGTCATCAGTACATAGTACTCTGTCCTATGCACTTGCATGATCATGACTTGATTACTGCAGTGTATCATGTGTTTGTGTGAAGGATGCATACATGGTCTTATCTTCTGTTCAGTTTTTCTCAAATGTAAATGTTTCACCACTGAAACACTGGAAGATTTAACTACCAGAGTCTCTACGTGCTAAGAGGAATAATCTGTTAGAAACAAACCACAGAATATCCCAGCAACTGCATGTGCCTTTACAGCAACATGCTGATTTTTACCTGCATTAAGAAAGGGATATTATTCAGGCCTTGACCAGAACTTTGTCCCATGCTGAAGCAGCAGACAGAGCCAGCTCTGGTATTTCAGACATTAGTGCTTCTGTTAAAGTATGTAAGGATTGCAGCTGGCCTCATACAACTATATAGGGGAAAAAATTGGATGCATAGTTCTGAATCCAGCATGAGCCATGTCTTAATGAGGGTAAGACACCTCATCCCTCAGGTTAAGTGGTGCCTGATTTCCCTGCCAGGCAAGGGCTTCTTTTTCTTGCACGGTTTGTGCAGCTGGGAAAACGGCAGCCCCTTAACAGAAGAGGGGCTGATTAAGCCCTTACCCTTGCGCAAAGCAGGAGCTCTAGCTTCTGCTGAGTTTTGGAAGCGGCTCCTGAGATCATGAGAAGAGTGAGAAGCTGCCACCTTGCCTGGCGAGGTTAGGCGGGGGTTGCAGCTGCTACCTCTCATACAGGTGGGATTCTGTTACGTGAACCAGGAGCTGAGGCAGGCAGGAGGGCTGGGTCCACACTGGTGCCAGGCATGGCGCGCCTGCCTCCCACGAGGACAAGAGGCTGCTGTCAGGAACAGCTCCAAGCCTGGGCTCAGCAGCAAATGGAAACGCAGGAGGCAACAACTCCTAGTCACCCCTAGCTCCACGGTGCTTGCAGAAGCATGGCATCAGCTGCAGAAGCTGTTCTGAGCCCAGATGCCTCCCTTGCTACCCTGATTGGTGTCATGGGCATGCCTAAAATACAGACTACTGACATTACCTGCTCCAGCATTCAAAAATGAACCTTGCAAAGTCAAAGGCAGCCACTCCCCATCAGCTTATAATTTTGTAAGGTTTATAAGGTTTGTCTCATCCACATTTGACATCTCTCCTGGTTTACTGGGATAGAATCTCCTTCCTATTTCCTGATTTCCCTCTCTGGGTGGGGAGGAGTCATCGGGTGATAGAGCAACTGTTTAAACCATGACAGCATTAAAAATGTAAAACGTCTGTGTCTGAGATAGACCTCTAGATTCTCCTGAGAATTGGTAGTCAGAAACAGATTTTCAGAGCGTGATGCATGTCCTGTGGTAATGTCTACCTTAGGATGAGACTCCAGAAATGCTCAACGGCCTTCAGACGTAAACAACTATTTTAAAGATATCTGAAATTAGGTATAATGACTCTGTCATTGTTTAAACAGTTGTTCTATCTTCTGACACAGTCTCAATCCTCAGACAGTTAATGCTCAGTCTAGTTTCTTTCTCTCATATTTGTTCTGGTTGGGAATGGCAAAGCAGGATAAGAGGGCTCTGTCTTTTCCTGAATGGACTATCCTATTCCCCTGCCTAAAAATATACATATGGAAATAATTTTGAACACACAGTTGAATGCTGTATGTTTTCAAATGGACCTATTTTTCAAAATCCGAAAAAATCTGGTTGTTAAACAACTGGAAATGCTAAAAGATCATAGACTCATAGAATGGTTTGGGTTGGAAGGAACCTTAAAGATCATCTGGTCCAAACCCCCTGCCATGGGCAGGGGCAGGGACACCTCCCACCAGATCAGGCTGCCCAAAGCCCTGTCCAACCTGGCCTTGAACACTGCCAGGGAGGGGGCATCCACAGCTTCCCTGGGCAACCTGTGCCAGTGTCTCACCACCCTCATAGTAAAGGATTTCTTCCTAATATCCAGTCTAAACTACTCTCTTCCAGTTTAAAACCATTCCCCCTCATTCTATCGCTACCTGCCCTTGTGAAAAGTCCCTCCCCAGCTTTTCTTCCTATATTGGAGGCTCCAAAGCTGGATGCAGTACTCCAGGTGAGGTCTCATGAAAGCAGAGCAGAGGGGCAGAATCACCTCCTTCGCCCTGTTGGCCACGCTTCTTTTGATGCAGCCCAGGATGTGTTTGCCCTTTTGGGCTGCAAGTGCACAGTGCCAGCTCATGTTGAGCTTTCCATTGACTGACATCCCCAAGTCCTTTTCCTCGGGACTGCTCTCCAGCCATTCTCCACCCAGCCTGTATTTGTGCTTACAAATGTGCATACAAAACACTCCAAAGATGGAGTGTTTCCACTTGTTAACAGTACTGAAAGGGCTATGCAACTAGCCTGAGTTATCAGTCAAATAATAAACCTCTGCAGACATTGGGATCACTGTGCATTGAGAGTATCCATGTTGTGTTGATCAATATTTGAAGTTCTGCTTTTTGGAAATATATTTCAAGCATAGTATCATGTCCACAGTCATTCCTGCAAAGGTTCAGAGTCCCATGATGGATGTTCGTATGAGGAAGCAGTGATCTGAAGGACACAATTCTTGTGGCCTTGTGTATACATGTCATGCTCCAGTGGGCACAGATAAATTTTCCCTGCTGAAACCAGGTTATGATCATATACACAAAAGAGGTTTTCCTGTCCAGCTGTAGGAGTTCTTTAATTCACTGATATCCAACCTAAACTTCTGCTAATTCTGGTGAGAAGGAGGTCTGGTTAGAAGAAATGATGTTACTAATAAAAAACATGGAACACGTAGCTTGTGAAAAGCAGCCGGCAGCAGCAGTGGTCCCCAGGACCTCTCTGGCCCCCATGCAGCCCTGCAGTCGGCGATAGAGGCGCCGCAGCCCCAGCGCCTGGAGGAGGCGAAGGAAGGAAGCAATTACAGCAGCTGCTTCTCTGGCATGGGGCCCAGGTTTGTCGAGAACAGGGAAGAGCTTCAGGGACATGGCCAAACGCAGCAGCCAAGCAAGCTCAGTCCATTCAGGTGCCATGGTGGGGTTCCCTGGCACATCCCACAGCAGTGGGACAGGGCTCGACTGACTGATGTTCACAGCCTGAAGCAGCCCGATTACAACTGTAAAAAACTCGAGGATGCACATTCTCTAAGAAGACTTGACTTCCAGGCAGCTCAAAATAGGCACTTCTTCACACACCACCAGCTCTAGATACACTGTCAGAAGCAAAGTATTTTAGTTCTTTTGACTTGGTCCCTGGTTACCATCTAGTTAAATTAGCACCTGGAGGTGAAGCCTTGGTTGACATCCTGTCAGTGATTTCATCTCAGCAGAATGCTTCTCTGGGTCAGGACTGCAGAGGGACCTTAGTCAAGCCAGAGAAGCTATATTTGCCAGGAAAGTGCCAGTAGATGCATAGAAATGGATAGAGGCGTTTAATTGGATGATTGCAGGAAAAATGTGTCAGTGGAGAGGAAACTCTTTTCATGTTTTTCACAGATAAGACAAATTTTTTTCAGCTTGGTTCGTAGAAATGGCCTTTATGAACCATTGAAAAAGCAAATTGATTGTCCTCAAGATATTTTGAAATCTTGCCTGACCTTTGCAGGATGGCTTGTAGAACAGTATGCAGTGTGGCTCCATTGAAATACGTAATGGTACCAGCACACAGTGGCACATAATTTTCTCTGCTTCCTCATCACAATTTTTCATCCAGGATGACAAAGGACACCTCTTCATGAGACTAGATGGAAGGCATTCCATATTTCATGTAGAAAAGCAACAGCTGAGCACCTGTTTGAAGGACAGCTACTTTTTGGTGATGATATAGTTTTCATCACACATACTGAAGATGACTTTCAGGATCTCTGCATTATTTTTTTGTTAGTTTATAATTGCTTTGGAATATATACCAATCTAAAGAGGGCAACAATCAAGACTGAGAATATGTTGGCTGCCCATGGAGATTCAAGAATAAATTCTCCTCTCTGGATCAGTGTTGTTGGACGACTGCTCTCCAGCTTGGGAAGGCAGCTACAATATTCTGCTAACTGTTCAAGCATCTGTGGTAAAACAAGGAGATAGCACTGAAACCCAACATATACATTGATAGAGCATACATTTGACTGTAGTGTTGTGGAATTGTGAGACTGGGGGTAGTCTACAGGATGCCTGGTGGAGTGGTGAATGTCTGTACCATGGTATTGCTAGAAGATGCTGCTAGCAATAGCCCATGCTGGAAGAGTCTGTTAGATGAAGAAACCTAGAGGCTGAAGAAAAGTACTGAGAGAAAAGCAAGTAAAAAAAGGTAAAGAAGAAAAGCCATCCTCTGGTCTCACGGACTCTCGTGTCTCCAAGTACTATAATTTTGGGACTCCACAGATACTTGTGATGCGACAGGATGTGTTATGCAGCTAAACCAGCAGAGTAATTTACAGCAGTGCTTCTCAAGATGGATGCATGCCACACATACCTACATCTGAATATTAGCATGACTTTAAAGAGAACTGGGATAGACCTATGAGGCACAAGTCTGCCAGGAATGCAGACAGCCTGCATCCCCAGAGCGCTCATGACAGAGAAGATTCTGTTTTCAAATTCCTACTCACCAGGGCTGGGAGAAAGTTGGAATCATTCACATGACAGAGGAATCCTTTACTTCCACCAACATATTTCAGTAACTTGGTGTGGAGTGTCATACCATGTTACCCTTTTTTACAGGAAGTGGTGGAGAATTGGAAGGAGAAACTATGAGGTCTGCTCTACTTTTGATGGAGCTCATTTGGAAAATCCCAGTAAAACTTGGTCTCCCTGGAAGTACAGAGAAACTCGCAGTGTATACCCTGCTCCTGCACTGGCACCACTGCTGTATTGCATGCAGCTGTGCTGTACACACACGTACATGAAGCACGTGTGAGTGCAATTTGGAAAGCATCAAATTGAAGACAAGCCAACAGATTGACAATCAGTTAAACAGTCACAGAGTGACTACATGAGCCTTGATTTCATCAAAAGCAAAGCTACAATGTGATAGCGCTAAATGGTTGTTGCAGTGTGTCCTTGTTAGCCCCAGGGCAGGACGCTGCTTGGGGTCTTCCACCACTCAAGGCTGTGATGGAAACCTCTCCGTATGTGGAATACCATGACATACCAGCAGCTTCTTTTTTTTATTAAAGATATAATGAGTTTTAAGTATGCAGAACAACAGAACTTCTTTTCTTTACGCATGCATAGCTGCTATTTTCTTTGTTTGTGTAACTAGACCCTAGTACCTCATGTTACGGTTGCCACAGTTGCTATTTAAATACATTTATAAAATACGATACTGGAATTAATTAAAATAGCAAGTCCTTCTGGGAGCCATAGAACTAGTGAGGCCTGATGACCGGGTGACTTCTGCTCTTCCTGTTGTCTTTGCTGTCCCCACCATGAGGTGCTGCAGCTGTCAGGACGGCTAGCACTACCCCTTCCTTGGGTAACTGATTGATGTCGTCTGCTTCTCCCCCAGTGCAAGAACAGGTCCTGATTTCTGTAGCTTCTGTGAAGCCACTGAGTTTATTTTTTATTTTTTGTGAAACTTTGGTAAATCTTTTTTGTGAAATCTGCATCTTTCAGAATTTATTTCCCCATACCAGATAAAGAAATTTGACTAACACGTTAGAAAGTCATTACAAGGGAACCAAGAGACAGGTGATTAGATGGCAGAAACTATGTAATAATGATTTAAAAAACCCAAACAACTCACCACGCTTCTTTAATGTCTCCTACATAAGAATCCCAAACTGCTTTGCAAATACTGAATCCATCGCTTCTCACTCAAGCAATGCCATTTCCATGAGGAAGCACAGCTGGTGCTGACCCAGGAGCTGGCAGCACCTTGTGCAACCTGTGAAGATAAATGGCTGCAAGAATTGTCCCATGCTTATGCAGATCCTACTGAACAATGAGTTTCTGCCTTCTAGGGCATATGCTGAGGTGCCCGAGTTCATTCCTAACATGTGTGTGTGGTGATTCACCTTTGCTAATTACCCAGCTGAGAAGAAGGATTAATTAACTGGGTGGAGAACAGCATTAATACGTCTATACTGTTTCTGAAGTGTGAACCAGTGTCCTTGCATGGGGTAGCTCTGAGGACATACCCCTCCATCAGCTGTGGTTTGCAAATTTTGCAGCTTCTGTTAGGCTTTTACTCCTTTGAGAACACTTGAAATAGAAGGTGGATGGATTGCTGAGGTTGAATTTCATGAAATACTAAAAAAAGAAGAAAACAAAGAATCCTTGAGGCGCATACCGGAGGGCTGAAAGCAGGAACCCTTTTTAAGACGTCAGCAAAAACATTTGAACATAACCTGACGTGTTAGGAGAGAGAAGAGAGGATTTTAAACACACATTGAAAAAGTAATTTGTTGTGACAAAGGAGGCCTAATTGTCTTCCCATCTGAAAATAAGGTCCTTTTTGCTCCGTTCTCTTAAAATAAAAAAGTTGGCAATGGCACACGCATTGTTTTAAGTGAGGTTCTTCCAGCTTCTCTTTATCTGCCTTAACATCTATTTTGTCTGCTTGTTTATAGCCGTTCCAGGAAGTCTCTGAAGTGCTATAGAAATAGAAGGATGCTCCTAAATGAGAGGAAAACCAATGGTAAAAATAGCAGCTGTCAAAAAGAATGATTTGGAGGGCTCTGCTGTAACCACTTATGCCGGTGGAAATGTTTCTAGGAGTGTGAGGAAATGACAGTGTGTCACAGCCACAGGAAATGCTGATTTATTTATTGGCTTTGTCAGAGTAGCCTTTTGCAGTCAGGATTGAGCCAGAGACAGCTTTATGGAATGAGCCAGCAGGAAATCGCCTTCCTTAGAGGAAGGAAATCACATTATCCTCTAATAATAAATAGGAAGAGGTCCCTGCAGTCACAAAAACTGGAGAGACTTGTTTTATAGAAGGTTATGACTGAGACATTCAAAGAGACCAAAGGAAGATAAGCACTTTCAATCTTGAGAGGTTTTTGGAGGGGGTATTGTTCTTTATTTTTCTTCAAAGGCAAACCATACCTGACTCCTTACCCCCTAAATCCTCTGGAAACAGTTCTCAGCCAATGGTTTATCTTATAGTTGTGATTTCCAAAAGCTCAGATTATTGTTACTCTTTTCCCTGTACAATTGTAAAGGGAAAAAAAGAGAAATCTATGGTTTTGAAGCAGAAGGCAAAACCACCTCTCTGAGAGCAGTACTTTGGGTTTATCCCATGAGTCAGTGACAACAGATACCCTCCACAGCGCTCTTTTCAATGTGATGGGACATCATGTGTGGTTACTAAAGGGATTGACTGTAACTTTGAGTAAGACTGCCAGTATTTTGACAACTCCATCATGGTGCTCACCAGTGCATTTACTCTGTTCAGGAGACTTCTTGTAGCTATGTTGTAGAGCTAAACTCTGCAACTTCAGAGCAAGGAGGTTTGCAAGAGTTTCACAAGACAGTATCAGTTGTCATGGATTTATTCCTTTCTTTTCTGCTATGAGGAACCATCTGGACTCTCAGAGTAACACAGCAAAACCACTGTGAAATGCATAAAATGTTAAAACAAGACTTCTTTAATAGCAGAAGCTTATGTCACAGATTTTTACCTGAAGAATAATGAGACGGTTGACACAATTTTTACTGACTATATTTTGGGTTTTGGCACTCAATTAGTTTGCACATTTGATACATTTTCCCACTGAAGACTTATTCACACTCTGTTTTGTACTGTTCCTCCCCAGATAGAATCCTCTCCCTGCTACCTGCTGACTGTAAGGATCATCCGGATGAAGAACCTCCAGCGAGTGGACACCTGTAAGTATCTCCATTCTTAGTGGTATCTCAGGGTACAGGCAAGGAGTTTTGTTTTTTAATTGTATAGCAACCTTTTTTAAGCATTTCTGAAATAACCCAGTGTTTATGTAAACTATTTGTTATAAATCAGGTCAGTCCTTGCTGCTTGCTGTTGTTTCATTAGATGTTATTCCTGTGGTTTCTGGTTGGTTTTAAGACTTGAGTGTGTTTTTGAGGATAAGCACTTTCTTCCAAGGAAAGGAGAGTTTCTGACACAGGTAAATGGAAAAATAACAACACATCCCATGTTTTCTAAAGCAAGGGTAATTTTGGTCTTGGGTTGTAGCACCTTGGGAACAGTGGCTGGCAGGAGAAAACTTTTTCAACTCCCCCATCTTGGTTCTGACACAGATTAAAAGAATAAGAAAAAACTTTCTAAGATCATTGCCACCAGGCTAATGCCTTTATCGATTACCTTGAAATGGCTGTCAAAAAACATGCTGACTGAGAGCTGGATGCCTTCTCTCTTCTCACACTCATGCAGCAGTCTTGCAGTTGCACAAGTGTGTGAGTCACATGGCAGGAAAGCGGTGGGAAGTGAGTGAGCAGGAAAGGAAAATAATCACTGTTTAGTTAAAGGACATGGGTTATCCATACAGACATGGATTACCCACATGCGCAGTGAGGAAAGGCATTTCACACAAAGAAGGAGGTCTTCCCCCTGGCACAGCTCTGAGTGAGGGATACACCAGCGTATCTTAGGTCTTATCATCGGGTTGCACTCTCTGCACCCGCACCTCCCTCCCAGTCCGTGGCTGTGGCACACGTGTGATGATGCAACGACACAGAAAGGTTTCATCAAGGACTCATCTCAGATCTTCTGCGTATCAAGTGACAAGACAAAATCACAAATAACTAGGTTGTAGAAAGAGATTGTGCAAGCAGAACTGAAGCAATGCTTTGCGTTAAGTACATAGTTGACTAGTTTGCCTGCATCTACTCATGTAATTAAGGACTGTTTGATATGCTTGTATCTCAAAGTACAATTAAGAAACAACAATGACGAATCACACCAGTAGATCAGAGTGCTTTGCCAGCCAAACAGCCAACAGCCATTGATCTCCAGTGATAAACCTGAAGTTACAAGTTAAGCAGTAGTTATACAGAATTACTTTAAAAACATTTTAAAGTAGTATCATTACTGCTGGGATCTCCAAACATATTTGAATATTTATTTTTGCAGTTTTGGAATTCTTCAAAGCATTATCATCTGCATAAATTTTCCCAGATTTAAAAACAAACCAACCAACCAACAAACAAATGCTTATTCAGAATCAAATTGACGCTCATACAGTTCTCTGAAGGGGATATATTCAATAGGTCCACTGCAAAAGCCTCTGACACTTGGGGAAAGAGAGTAACAAAAGAAGCTGTAGAAAGACACCTGCTATGACAACAGATCTGAAATAGCTTTTACATCCAGAGGGACTCCACAGGCTACAGACTTTAAGAGTGGAAGGGAAATTATTGAGGATGTGGAAGCTGGCTGTACAAAAAGGAACAGGAGGGAGAAGGTGAATGAGGTGTCATTTTTCACAACGTGAGCATAAAGGAGCACCAAATAAAACTAACAAACAGGTAGTTTAAAACAAGTAAAAGCAAAATACAAGTAAACTATGTAAGTCAGTGTCACAGGAATGTATGGATGTTAAAATATATCTGTTCAAAAAGAAAACATTTATGGAGCAAAACTCTAGCAAGGTTTCTTACACACGGTGTTCCCAATAGAAACTCTGGTTTGGCAGACACCCTCTCTGACATTGCCTGAATGATGGAGGGTGGCTCATGTGCAGTACTGCTCTAGAATTAGCTTGTTTCTTCTACTCTGTAGCTAGATGTAAAAAGTCTATTGCCTGGCAGTGAAATGATTAAGAACTTCTTTTCTAACATGAAAAAGACTTATGGTTTATCTTCTGTCTCATCCTTGAAAAAAAGATGAACCCTTCCAGGTGAATCTTTCCCAAAATGCCTAGTTCAAGACAGACACACTTCCTGGGAACATATAGACTCCTTAAGAGAGAAGGAGGGCAGCTTTAAATCTAGTTCTTGAGTCAACTTGGTCTATAAATGAAATAAAGATAAGCAACTTCCTTTGTAAGGAAAAGGTGCAGATGAGACACTTTGTTCTTATTTCAGGGGATACTGATGTGTCTATGCAAGGCAAAATGTGTATGGCAGCCAGACTAGCCAGGCTGACTAGACCTAGCCTTACAAGACCTTTAGTATGAGCAGCCAATGTTTGCAATCATAGCAGTGAGTCTCCTATCAGGCTGCTCTGATGTGCATCATTTGTGTGTGGCTGTGTCCCTGCATTGTTTATTAATGAGGCTTCTGATGCTGCTTATTGTTTATCTGTACCCATGGGAATGGTACAGACCTGGGTATGTCCCCCAGACCTTAATGCAAAGTGGGCATGAGTATAAGGAAGACAGGAAGCAAAGGGTTATAGTATGCAACCAAAATGTCTGAAGTGAAAAGGGCATCCCTGGGAATCATGATTCTAAGAGTCATCAGTCTGCAAAGCCAATCATGCCATCTGTGTGGGGGAACAGATACTACTGGGGTAACTTCTGTTGTTTCCACCTGTGGGCTTGAACACAGCGCAGGAAGGCAGCCCATAGCAGCCCTTTTCCTTCCCTTTGGGGAAGGGAAGGGAAGGGAAGGGAAGGGAAGGGAAGGGAAGGGAAGGGAAGGGAAGGGAAGGGAAAAGCCTGAAAAAGGGAAGGGAAGGGAAGGGAAGGGAAGGGAAGGGAAGGGAAGGGAAGGGAAGGGAAGGGAAGGGAAGGGAAAAACCTGAATGCTGGAGGAATTCAACTAACACAGGAAAAAAGTACAGGGAAGGAAGCTAAGAGAGAAGAGTGGTGGGAAGGTAGAAAGGAGGTAAAGCAGAAGATAAAACTCCAGACAAGGACAGATAAACTGCCCTCAGAATCTATATATATATATTTTTTTTTTTTAAATCCAAACTGAGATATGGAAGGTGGAAAAGATCAGGAGAGGGAGAGGGCTAGGTAGGGCCTGCTGAATATTTTCCAAACAATTTTTTCCATCAGGGGAATATTGGGGTTTTTGACTGTGCAGGAAAAAAAAAAGATTTCTTCACATTTTTTAAGGAAAAAATTGGCAGAATTAAAAATGTTTTTCCATTTCTGCAGTATAACAATAAAAAGCAGAAAAACATTAATTAAGGTGTCAGTCGATGTGTCACAGCACATTGTGTAATTTCCTAAGTGGTTCTGAATTTCAGCTTTTCATTCTGACTTGGACAGAAAAGCAGCAAACTTTTTTGGACAAATATACTTTCAACAGCATAAAATGCAGCCTCCACCCAGATTGAGACAGAGCCAATGGCTGTAGGGTAACACCTGCCAAAACCTGGTGGAGAAGGAAAGAAAAGAAGACAAGAAAAAGCTCCTGTTCCAGCCACGCAAGTTTTTGCCTTTTCCCAGAAGCAGATATGCAAACTCTGTTCCCCTGATCTACCTGCAGAGTCCTTACTGCTGCTGAAGGGTCCTCCCCATTTACTGTTGCTATCACTTGTCTCTCTCAAAAGCCTCCTATCAAAGGGCATCCATTCTCGAAGTTAGTTACCTTTTGCATTAGATGGCATCTGATTGTTCTGTTGTTCAGAACCGTGTGATAGAGTCTGAGGTGCTGAAGCATTTTGCATAACCTGCACGAAGAAACTTTGCATTCTCTTGGCACAAAGTACATGATATGTTTGGCTGTAGCTATTTGAGATATATTTTAATTTAGGTGCCTTTGAGAAATGGGATGGAATATCCTTCGCTAGCCTTCTCCTGGTGCATTTATAGAGAGAGACTTGGTCCCTCTCTTCCTGGAGTTAGCAATCAGTTAAGGTCCAATGTCTAATCCAATGAGCAAATTCTGGAGGGAGCCTCTGCCATTCCCTACAACAGGGGTAGCTCTTCAGCTGCTTTCACAAACCCTCACCAAGAAAATCACTGAAGGCAAGGCAGGGACAGAGACATTTGGCAGTTGTTCTCAAAAGGTGGAGAAGGCTGCCCAGGCTGTCCAGAGAGGCTGTGGAGTCTCCTTCTCTGGAGACATTCAAAACCCGCCTGGACGCCTTCCTGTGTAACCTCATCTGGGTGTTCCTGCTCCGGCAGGGGGATTGGACTGGATGAGCTTTGGAGGTCCCTTCCAATCCCTAACGGTCTGGGATTCTGTGATTCTGTGAAGGCTCCTAGGCTCCTCTCATCAGAGAGCAGCTGAGGGTTGGCGTGTGAGTGCAGGCACACATAAGCACAGGAAAACTTGTTGGCTGAGAAGCTGAAGAAAGCAGCTGACTAGAAGAGGAAATTCTCACCCTCTTCCTTTATACACAACATCACTGTTGTCTATCAGTCACGCAAGGAAGAACAGCAAATACCTCCTGTTCTAGGCCATCTTATGGTCTGTGCTTTTTACTTCTCAGAAGGATGTCTTGAAAAGAATTACATTACCTCAGGCATATCTACCTTTAAATAACTCACACTTGCTGTTGGTACCACGCAGTAACCTTTCCGGTGTTGTGCAGCACCGCTGACTTCACCACATTAACAACTGTTTCGTCTCTTTTCCTCCCTAGTAAGCCAGGCTGATTGCTATGTGTCACTGTGGCTGCCGACCGCAATGTGTGAAAAGTGCCGCACTAAAACTGTGAGAAACTCCAACAACCCGGTGTGGAACGAAACTTTCTACTTCAGGATCCAAAGTCAGGTCAAGGTAAGGAGCCAAAGTCATCTGCTTAAAGCGGCCTGAAAATTTTGTGTATGGTGAGTGCTATCTATCTCCTGAACTGTGCCCAGGAACTGTTTGTATGGCATACGATAAGGGACTGTTCAAATTGTTTAACAGCAGAGATGACTGAGTTCTCATGCCTATTCAGTGGTATTGTTTAGGAGGGCCAGAAAATGAGCTCAGTATTGAAGTTTTAGGGAAACTAGGGACTCTCATGAATCAGCGCAAGATGGATACAGCATTTGAGAATTAACTAAGTCATTGTATAGGTATAGCCAATGTATTACTCGTGTTACAGCAATTAAACTGAACTAGAGAAGAATGAATATTTGATTTACAGTATATTTTTCCAAATACTTAGTTTATGTGCTTTTTTTCTCAGCACATCCCCAACACTCTCTCTTCCATAGCTC
>NW_010198290.1:57118-76823 GCF_000695765.1 Mesitornis unicolor
TCCAGATAATAGAAACAATAAAAAACACTTCACCTCTCTTTTTCCAGAATGTGCTGGAGCTGACAGTGTACGATGAGGATTTTGCTACTCCAGATGACCATCTCCTCTGTGCTCTTTTTGACACTGCTAAACTTCCAATTGAAAGAACAGTGCTCCTGTATTTTAAGCCTAGCCCGAAGGTGAGATCTGTGAGATCACTGCCTGCAAGATCTAGCAGGAGTGGTTGTAGAAAGCACACTCACATGAGTTTTAAAGCCTGAACTGTAAATTTTAATGTACTTCTGTTTCCTGGCCTATGTATTGCATTGCTTTAGCCTACTCCCATGTCTCAGGTATATTGCAGCTCTTCTCTATGATACCTTCCATGAAGCAGTTCCTTTTGGCTACAGCTGCTTGAGCACTGGAAGTCAATATTAGTCGATAGTCTTGGCAAAGTATCTTTGGTTTATTTCCTGGGGCTGAACTTAGGGATTGCTGTTCCAGTTTGTCACTCGTTCAGCAGCCATGTGACTCCACCACGTAGATCACTTAGGGGGTTAAAATAAAACAACTAAGAAACCAGTGGAAAGTTAAAAAACACTTTCAAAAACTTGGGTTGAGCTTTCTGATTTCATCATGGATGACTTAGCCCGATCATGGGTACGTGAATTGCCATTCAAAATATAAATACAAAAAAATGTGGTAAAAATATCTGGATATGAGAGTCTGAGCCCCTCCTCCCAGTCTCTTTATAAATTATTAAAGAGCACATGACTGAAACATTGCAGTAGGTAAAGGAGGGATCTGACTGTGTGCTACCCCTAAGTGATGCCAAGGCTGCACAGCTATTGCAGGCTGAATAATCTGTAATTTTTCCCCCATGTAATTCATAGCCACTACCACCTGCCCTTTTGATTGTATCTGCTTTCACCCCAGAGGCGAAGCTGAAGTTACCCCTGTGTGTATCCCAGCACTGTGCTCTGCAGTGCACTGCAGTGATACCTCTAGGACTGAGCCTGCTGACTTCTCTATCAGAATCAGTGCAGGTTTGAAGCTCTGAATGACTGATGCACACTGTTTCTCAGTTTCCCGTCTATGAAACAGAAAAAGAGAGTCTTGGTTCTCTTTGAGATTTATGGATGAGATCAATGAAATATCTCACATGCAACTACTTCCTACTATGGCCAGATTGCTTCTGGTACCCAAACTAGGTCACTCACAACTAGCTCATACATATCAACACTGCCTTACAGGGGGTTGCGTAACTATAACTCTGAATCACTCAATAATACCAGTCTCTGTTTATTATTTTAAAGTGATGGGTGGAAAGTATTTTTAATTTCCAAGCTAATAGCAAGGAGAGTAAGTCACGGCAGCACAGTGCCAGGAATAGATAGGAGAAAAAGGTAGAAAAGGCTCTGAGCAACCTGATCTAGTTAAAGATGTCCCTGCTCTCTGCACTGGGGTTGGACTAGATGACCTTTAAAGGTCCCTTCCAACCCAACACATTCTGTGATTCTATGAATTCAGAAGACAAAGCAAGTTGCAAATTTTCTTTCTGGAGCACCCTCACACTGAGAGATAAAAGTACAGGTTGTTTTGATGATATCTTGCAGAAGGAAAGAGGTGAGAAAGGAATCATTAAACTGTTTTGAAAAGTTTTTTTCAGACATTCCAGTCTGAAATATTTATTACAGGCTGTGCATTGCAACTACTTACTTCAATACTGCATACCAGGAACATGGGTTTAGAGAAGGGAGAAAGCATTACGTAGCTACTTCACTTAATTTCTTGTTCTTGTTTTCAGGCCAAGGAGGAGCTAGAGGTTGAATTCAAATTGGAGGCTGCGTAAGTGACATACATATTCTTTAAAAAATTCAAAAGTCATTAAATGCTAAATCACAAAACCAGCATTAGAAGCCATGGTTTGTCAGATTTCTGCAAAAAAAGGTGCCAGACTTCTCCTACATCTTTACTGCAGTCTGCTGGAGCGAGACACCCATCTGATCCCTACAGTCAACTTGTTCTGTAGTTCAGTTGCTTTCAAAGATGCACTTCCTGGCACTGTCTCTCCTACCCACAGTGTCGAATTTGTCTACCTGGGGCATTTCAGAAGACTTTTTGAGCGTGTGTACATGAGCCTGTGTGTGCATGCATGCCTATCAATCTTTCCGTGCCTGTTTCAGCTTATACATTAGATAGACTCCTGATGCTGAACCATTCGAGTTAGGATTCAAGTGTATCTCTGACTCCTTTGATTTTCCCTTGCAGCACTGTTTTTGTCTTTGTAATTCCATTGACTTTCTGCCCAACAGTGATGATGTGTTGGAAGGGCATTTCCTCCAGCATGATCAGCCTACCATCCATGTGAACCAGTATTTTTGTCTCTGTATTGCTGTGAGGTAACTAAAGCACAGAAGAAATAAAGTAACCAACCGACCATCAGCCCTTGAACTAGTGGGACACCAAGACCAGAATTTGAAGTCTTCTGACTTCACCTGAATGATTTGGAAAGCTTTCTTTCCTTCCATGTAATTTGCACCCACTGCCCTCTTCCCCTTTGATTGTATTTGCATACCAGCAGATACACAGAACTGGGCTTCACAGTGGGGATATGCTGGTGTATAGCATGTTACCACTAAAATTTATGTACTTTGCATAATACAATGAGAAGAATTTGTCTGCCTGAGTGCAGATTCCATTGTAGATGATCATGAAATTGCACTGCAAAAAAATAGCTGTGGTACACATCGTTCAGCTTTGGTACAGAGGCAAGTCCCCTCAGAGCAGTGTGCATTCCAAGCGAGCATCGAAAGGAGCTTGTGGTGTAGCTGCTGGGGTCTCTCTGGCCATCATTCTTCTGAAAGGGGAGAAAGGGCAACACCCTGGGCAAGGGTGAGTGGACATTTGTTTGATCTAAAAAAATCCATGTTTTTCATTCTGTTTCCCAGTTCTGGTCCTCATGAAGCCATTGCTACCAATGGAGTCCTGGTGGTATGTGTTTCCCAAGAAATATTCTACAAGTATTTCTTTTATATAAAGGGGAAGGGAGGGTAGGGGTTAGAGAAGCTGTGAGCTATAACAGAGCCTGTAGGCCAGTTCTTTCTCTTTCTTCTCCCTTTCCTGTTTAAGACACTTTGAGAACCTGATATTTTATTTTCCAGTTCATTGGTGATATCCTACTAGTTCCCATTTGTCCTGTATTTTGACACACCACACACACACACACACACAGGGCTTTCCTCTGGTACCAGTACTCCTTCATGTACTGCTGTCTATCAAAGCACAGTGGTAGAAAGACTGAGAAGCCATTTGTTGATAACCTACCCAGCCCTTTTTACCCCTGGGAGATGTGCCATGCCTGGTGGGTTAGCTCAGCATTAAGTATTGACCTATTGTAATTACTTTATGTGAAAGAAGAGTGAGGGCTACAGCAAACAAACAAAACCTTAATAGCAATGCTGCTTCAGAAAGCCCTTTCTACTACTGACTCTTGGTCACTCAGCACCGTATCTTTCATTTATGTTTATCAGTTTAACCCTTTGTATCTATATTAGTACCTTGAAAATTCATAATTATTTTATCTTTCTTACAGATTCTTGTTCTCTGTGTCTTACAGTGTCGTGAACTTTGCTGCTTGGAAGTTGAAGTGGCAGAAAAGAAGCAACAAAAATCAAGTAAGGTTATTGCTTTGTTATCTATTTACCAATAAATGCATGCTTATTGATGAGAGGATGCCCCTTTTATATAATGTATAGTTGGAATAAACAGTATTTACAGTATTCAGTGCAGTTTACACCATGTAAACACATTAGGTGATGCATGACCGCATCTTGTATCCCCTTAGCTATGTGTCAAAAAGGTCTATTAGATCTACATTAAAATTGAACTCCCAGTTGCATTTAACAGCGACAGCTTTCAGAGTCCCCTTTCCATGAAAACAGCTTCCACTTTGCTCCTTTCCCTTCAGTGCTAGTGCTCCCTTCAGAGCACTTTCCACTAGACAAAGCTGTGGTCCAAATTCTACAGCTTTGCTGCCCACACCCCACTTTTAATCAAGCCTGCACAATTTCCCGATTAAGTTATAGTGACATTTCTCACAACTTTTGTTTTACTCTTTTAGATAAAGAGCTGTCCTTCACTGTGAAGGGCTCCTTTGAGGGGACGCAGGATATGATGCTGGGCCCCGATGGAGTGGTCAGCCCGTCAGGTCCCACCAAGTTCCACTATATCAAGTACTCGCAGCCAACGCTGGACGTCATGTTGCCAAAGAAGAGGCGTTACCACCCTGTATGTTGGAAGTGGCCTTAGTGATGTACTGACCACGAGTGCCTTTCTAGAAAGTGGGAGGAAGGGAAACCTATTACTGTTTTTGTCCTAAAGCATGTTTTTTCCCCAGTGGTCCTGTAAGTACAGTACAGATACGGGCTCCCCAGTGGTGATGCTGAATTCGCTGCCCATGGGCAGGACAACAACCGTTGCAGAGGTGAGCATCACTTCCAGCCTTTAGGAATAAAAGGTCACTCTGTAAGCCCCTTCATATTGTCCCAGATGGCTGCTAAGAGGGTCAGAAATACTCTGATTTTTTCTCAGATCTTGAACAAACAGGAGCTTTGCTTCTCTAGTAGTTTTCTCCACAAAAGGTTGCCCCCCCAGTAGTCTCCATTATGTGACAATAAGTAGACCAACAATGATGTCAGAAAATAGGATTCCTTCAGTACATCTCTCCCTGTTTACCCAAAGACTCAATGACTCCTCCTTTGCTTAGGATCCAACTGAAAGTTGCTTCTTGGATGCAAGCTAGAAAAAAAGACAATAAACCTGCCCTTAGCAAACCATGTACTTGAAAGGACAGTATAGTAATATATATTGAAAATATTAGACATAGTGTGTGGATTTTAAAGAATGTAAGGAGACTAGTGCTGGAAATAGATGTATGTGCTGTATTATTTTGAAGAATAGGATCCTTACTATTAAGAAATAGTGCTTGAAATAGATGTATGTGCTGTAAAATTTTGAAGAATAGGATCCTTACTATTAAGAAAATGTGTTTCTGCTGAGAAGCATCTACAGAAATCCAGATTATTAGGGACAATCTTGTCCAAATATGAATTGCTATATTGTGAAGAAGAAGGACAAGATCAGATTTCAGGGCCATTAAAACGTCCCCTCAGAACAGATCGCCTTTTGTCAGTTAATAAGAAGGTTGCAATAATGATTTTAACACAGGATGAACCCTTAGCAGCAGCAAATGCAGGCTTGCAGTCTCTTCACTGTGAGACCATGGTGAGGATGTCAAAGATCTGCTGGTTATTAGAGTGTAAAGAATGGGAAATGTACAAAAAGTAGTATTTCAGGATGCTGCTGTTTGTGAATAAAACAGGAATTAGGGCCTACTACATGAGCCTTGGGAACCTCCAATACTAAAACTGCTAATGGTTTCTGCAGTCTGGAAGCATTTGGGATCTGTGGGTAGGGATGTTCCACCAAGGAAAAGTGAATGCTTTTGGAAATATATGCTGAGATCTCAGACATTTAAATTTGCGATTGCCAGAGCTTGCTGGAGTCTAAATAAAACTCTGGCCCTAAGACAGAAAGGGAAAAAAATAAAATTAAGATTAAAATAAATTACAGTACACATTCTTGTTTTCCAGGAGAAAAGATTTGACTTGAATGTGAGAACACAAAGCTGGTAAGAGATCTTTTTCTAGTCCTAAAGACGAGTCTAAACAAAGCTCTGGCCCTAAGACAGAAAGGGAAAAAAATTAAAAATAAGATTAAAATAAATTACAGTATGCATTCTTGTTTTTCAGGAGAAAAGATTTGACTTGAATGTGAGAACACAAAGCTGGTAAGAGATCTTTTTCTAGTCCTAAAGACTTGGGTTATTGATTCTGATATTGTTTCAGCCACATGAAAATGACAGAAGCAGGCATTCTCAGTCTGAAAACTGGAACATGTTTTTAATAAAACACGAAATACATGCACAGTATATTAGACCTAATTAGCCTTAAGAAGATTTGGCTTTAATCAATAAATGTTGAGAAACATGTATTTATATTAGCATTATCCCCTTCTTTTTGACCATAGAGTATTATTTTTGATCGATATCAGTCTCTGATATTCATAAAAAGAACAAAGCTGACTAAAAAAACAGAATAGACATTAAAACATTAAACTTGATCAGAAATTAGGAACTTATTTTCCTTAACTGTCAGTGTTCAGTAGTGATAAAAGTTATATGCTGCTAAGTCCAGTTATACTGTATGTGGAGTAGAAACTCAGGTAGTGTGGCTCGTGATTTGATGTCTATGGACATGCTTATTAATACTCATCAGTAAACATGAAGATGTTTCATGTTATCCATAACCATCTGTAACATACAGAACTGGGCAAGCTGATCTGTTTTGTGTGTATGTATGCCTGACTAGGAAATAAAAGGAAAGAATCATTTTTAATTCAAACAGAATTTGCTGTCATTTATCTCAGAAAGGCAAGTGATCAATGGCAACAGGAAAACCAGGGTTATTCCAGAACAGGAAAAATGCTTCCCATTTATTCATTTTATATTTAGAGAACTATAAAAGCAGTTTGTTTATATCTTGATTTACAATGGAAACTGGCTTTTGCAGCTCCACCCAATTGAGTTCCCCTTGCGTGTCTTCATTTACAAATACAGTTGTAATCATTTGGCTGATTTTATCCAAAGCTGATGAATCTCATAAATAAATTGCATTACTAGTTTCATTGAAATTACAGACTCAGTAGAAGAGAAAAGTTCTGTTATGGAAAGACAAAGCAAAACCCTGCCATTTTATAATGTCTGGTCAGGACATCCACAGGAAGCTCTGGCCTGAAGACCACGCCAGGTCTCTTGCCCATTGATATCTTGTAGACGCCAGGGAAAGAAAAGACAGGAGGGTGGTCATTGAGTGGAGGAGCACAAATGCCCAGGGAAATAAGCTGCAACAGTGGAATTTTAAGGAATGACTTACTGTATTTCAAAATTGATGCAAATGAAATCTTCTTCTGAGGAGCATTATGCCTTACAATTTTTGAGTCAAGGTTGTGAAGTACAACTGACCTGTGAGACAGCTTGTGTAAGTGCAGATAGACCAGAGCAGTAGGGTGAAATCCTACCCTCCTAAATTCAGTGACCCATCTCCACTCATCCGGGGGCTGGGTGTCACCGAGGTCATCCAGGGTTACACGGCCACCCCACCACGCTCCACCGATGCCCACCGCTAGAGGGAGATGTTTCCACTCGAGTTGCTCAAAAAGAGGATTTTCCTTTACGTAGGAAACACCAACGTTGTAAAACTGGGGGTTATTTTAGATTTAGAATGAGGAAATATCCCATGAAATCGGAATCAACGTGCTCACTTTTGACTATTTGCACAGATTTTCTAAACCTGTGAGTTTTTTAGTTTTAGAATATTCTTTTAAATATTTTGTTTCCTTTATAAATATTGTACATTATTCTTCACCAATTAGTAATATCAGGGTATAATGCCACTGGTTAAGCTTACTAAGTGAAATAGGTTTTCTTACTTTTAGAAACAGGATATTCTCTCTTGCTCCTGTCACATTGCATTGGTCTGCTTGAAGGGAAGAGTGCTGTAGATTGTCTTTGATCAAATTCCCCAGATTGATATGGGTGTGTTTAATATGTAATTAATATGTGCTTGTTTAATCTTAGTAATTGTTCATGCCACCAAGACCTGGACATGCGCTTTGGGTTTGACTTATGTTCAGAGGAGATGGTTTTCCTGGGGAAAAGGAAGAGATACGTAGCAAGTGCCTTGAAAAATGTTTTTCACCTACAACAGGATCTGCAGGATCATGAAGTACGTGTGTCTGTCAGGGTGGATCTTGAATTTCTGATGTCTTCATGCGTTCTTCTAGATGAGTGGTCAGTAAAATGGACCACATGTATCTGCTGTGCAGGTACCAGCTAGCATATATGTCTGAAGTGCACTTGCTTTTGCTGCCAGTTTTTGTTATTGAGGGAAGCACTCGTTGCATCCTTCATGACTTTTAATTTGGAATTTGTGAGATCTGAGTTGTGCTCATCCCTGCCATCCTATGCTATAACTGACGTGGTTCAGAAATACTGTGTGTGTATTAAGTACATTACATAGCAAAAATTTATTCCTTTGTTCAAATTTCACCATTTTCTGAGAAATAGGATGAAAATCTCTGAGTACTTCTTATAATATCTTCGCTTTCCTGCAGTGTTGAAATTGCTTAAAATAAATATTCATTTTAAAGTAGCTTCATGATACTGAAGAACAACATTAATGAGGATCACTTAACAACACTGGCTGTGAACTGAGCGCATTTCTTCATGGAGATTGCACGCGGATTTTCATACAGTAGTGCTAGATGCGTGGCAAAGGAGTGGGAGATGTAGAGCAAATACACTGTTGCCTCCACAGAGGTGCTTCTTCTTTTCCATCAGTGCCCTCATTTGCCCTAGAGATGGACAAGAATCTAAATTTGGGTTAATCTCGGAACCCATCCGAAGGAAAGAAGCAGCAGCAGTCATTGCTTGGTTTCAGAGCCTTTTCTTCCGAAATGGGACGGAGGCTCTGAAATCAGTCCGCAGGCTGGGTGTGGTGGCCAGACCCCATGCCACTCCAGGACACCACGTTGAACAGTGTCAGTGTGAATGTCCCATGCTCCTGTGTCCAACAGGTCCCCATTGTGGCTATCATCACGACAGGTGGAGGACTGAAGTCCATGACGGGACTATACGGCAGTCTCATGGGACTCAAGAAGTTGAATCTCCTGGACTGCATAACATACATCAGTGGGCTGTCCGGCACCACGTGGTAAGCCAGCTCGTGCAGGAGGCTTGGCCAGTTCTTTTGACAGTGATGTTGCTGCAGGGAGCAGTTTCTGAAAGCAAACAAGAACAGATTTTCTTTTCTTTTCGTTGCTCCTCAGTTACAGACCACTAAATATTACCTTGGTCTGATGCACCCTTTTTTGATTAGCAGTTCTTTACTGTGCTTTTCAACTCCGCATTCGCAGCAGTTAAATATGTATATGACACTTACACTTGTCAAAATGGTTTCTAAGTAGTTACTGTGGATGTAAGACTGCCCATGGCATCACACACCTCTCCCTCTCTCCACTGATAGCTGTTCCCAGTAATTTCTGAGACTGGCTCTGCCTTCACACTGGTCATGCAGAGAAAACTGCAGGACAGTGCACACTTACCCATGCAACCTGCCAGTTTGGGAAAGCACTGAGTTCCCCTTTGCAGCATTATTCCCTGCTCACAGGACATAGACTTGTCCAACATCTGATGGTCCCACATAGGGAAGGCTGGGAAAATAGAGGATTACATTAAAATAAAGCATAATGTTATTAAAAGATTAACACGAAATGATACAAAGCCAAGAGACAGCAGTAGGTGAATTATGATTCTAGAAAACAAGCAATTTATTATAATTTTCTGCCTAATTTATGCTTCAGAAAAGTATCTATGTTAACACATGGCATTTTTATCCCTTAAACTGCTGCCAGTTCTGTTTCTTTGTTAAAAAAAAGTCAGGAACATAAAAAAGCACCAAATTAATCCTTCAGGGCCATCTTTAACACAATCATAGAAAATCTTAAGTGTTCATTCTGCTGGATGGAGCAGCAAAACCAGAGTATGTATGAGCAGAAGCAAATCCCTAAATGAAAACCTCTGTCCCTAAGGGCAGAATATGTCAAGTCTTTTTTTTTCTGCTTTTCATTTTTGCTGTCTATATTACCTTTCTCCAGGACTATGGCCAATTTATACAGAGATGCCTACTGGTCTCAGAAGGATCTAGACTCGCATATCGGTGAAGCCCAGAAACAAGCAACCAAATGCAAGATGGGCTGTTTCTCTATGGATCGCATGAAGTATTACAACAAGCAGCTTTGTCAGCGGAAGGAAGAGGGATACAGGACATCATTTATAGATCTGTGGGGGCTCATGATTGAGTACTTACTAAATGATGGGGTATGATGTATATTCTGTTGCTTAGAGAACCACATACTTTTCTTTTAGTGAAGTAAGAGGAAACTAGCCCATACTTCAAAACAGAGTGGAGCTCCCCATGTCAGAAAACTCTTAGGCTTTTTTTACTTTCTTCAGAAGCCTAGGGAGAGAGGCATCCTATACATTAATAAATTAGGTTGTGAATGCAGCCATTTGACCTCTGGATTGGAGGCAATCTCAGGCAGTCTACCTGAGATACAGACTATGCATGCAAAAGGAGTTCAAGATGCAAAGCAGAGTAATCTCAACAGTGTGAAAACTATCCAAAGCACATACAAAACACCTAGAGTGCTTGGTGATTTGCATCTACTTGCAGGTAACTTGATCAGCATGCACACAGGAGACGAATGCATATTTTACTTTTGCTGGCAAGGACTGCTTATTCAGTAGCTGGCTTTAGTGATACTAATTTTTGCAAGCAATAATAAATTTGCTTTCCTATTATTTGAAGTGTTTTCTACCAGTATTCAAGGATGGGTGCTTTGGCAGCTGGGGAGTGGGAAGGAATGAGTGGTTAAGGATTGAACAGAAGTGTCCCCCAGTGGGGGCAAGTATGGTGCAGTAATTCAGCCATTCATTTGCCTTCATTTATATATTTATTTATTTTTATATAAGTATATATCGTATTACATCTATGTAAACAGAAACGAAATGCATAGGGAGGAATACTACACATTAAACAAATACATAAGCTGAATAGCTGCTTCTCTTTTAGTCTCAGCTACGTGAGGTCTCCCTCACAAGCTAGCCAAGTATCTTTCACTTCAAGCAATGCCAACTATTGCTATGTAACCATTAACCTCTCCCCAGTCTGCCAGTACTAGCTGCTTTTAAATGAGTCAGCAGTTCATGAGATCGTCTCCGTTTCTTATGAGCCTCTTCAATGAAAATATGCTTTTCCAGAAAAGTAGTTAGGTGGGATGGAAATAATTTGCTGACAAATTCCAGCCCCCGTGCGAGTCTGGACTGTAATAGCCATTGTGCACCAAGAAAAGAAATTCTGTATCAACTTGTTCAAGGGCTTCCTTCAGCCCCAGGAGAGCAAGGACTGCTCTCTATGCTCCTCCTCCTAAGGGGCAGCTTGCCGCTTCTCATACTTGCCAGGACAGTACTTTCTAGTATGTACAGACATCTGTGCAGAAGTAGTTTTCCCTCTCCTCTTCTCTTTGTGAACCCATGCACAAAGTCAGGTTGACCTTGGGAGACTTCTGTCACCAGCAAGTGGATGCCTGAGGTGCTCTGTGCAACGGCGCTGCCATGGCATCTTCTGTATGCTGAGGGCAGAGCCAGCCAGCTCCTGAGCACTGGGACAGTCAAATTCACCCTGCATTGCTTCCATTTCTTCTCATATAACCATTTTTCTTCTAACCAGAAAGACTCCCGCAAACTTTCAGACCAGCAAGAAGCACTGTGCGACGGCCAGAACCCACTGCCCATCTATGTGTCAGTCAGTGTCCGGGACAACTACAGCACCAATGATTTCAAAGGTAAGGATGATGTTTCAGATCCTGTGGGACTAAAACTGGCAACTGAATTCCTGTGATTTGTTCTTCTCTGCTTGGTAGCACTTGGAGAAAACAGCTCTGGTGCGTTAGTCGCTTTTTGGAAAAATAACCATCACCTCCATGCCTTATAATTTTAAGAGCTTTTTGAGATCAGCATTTCACTGTCTGGACATATGCAATAAAATCCTGCCAGAAAGGCCATTTCTGAAATATTATCTGATCCATCTAGTATAAGAAGCATTGGAATTGTCTGAGAATTAAATATTGTTTTTCATTTGTGCCCAGTTACTGTTTCAATATGAAGAAAGACCACATAGTTATGACAAAGCTTGGAAAAGCATCCAAAATACTCTGAACTGAATCTTCTGCTTTGCTCATTGTTTTGGTTACTTTTTTCCATGGGAAGAAGAAGCTGGAGGAAAAGAGGCAGAAGAAATTTTGATAATTTTTTTATGGTTGAGGTGAATAAACAAATTACTTCTGAATGAAAAGGAAATTATGGTCCATGATCTTTCTGTCTCAGTGCTTGCTCACACTGCAGTTGTATCAGACAGCTGCACTTCACTTGGAGAGGTTATCCAAGAAAGTTAAGGATTAATTCTGTCTTCTTTAATACTACACATGAGGAGTATAATTGGCCTCTTACAAAAACCTGATTTCTGAAGAGCTGAGTACCTGTTTTTGTACAGAACCAAATCATTCAAGGGAAGTTAGATTAACTGTATTGATAACTGTATTGTTAGATAACTGTGTTGTGGAAGTCCTTTCACTTAGATACGGCCTTCAAAGGCAAAGCGAAACCTCGTGCACGCTGGGGAACCTTGGACTGGTGCGTGCACTCAGGGTGTGTAAGAGCTGGAGCCTTGCCATGCTCCTGGTGTGCTCCAGCACCGCCGGGAGCAGTGGACCTGCTCCTGCCTCCCCTTTGCCACTGCCTGAGCTCAGCTGCCCTGCCCTGCAGGCAGGCGTTTATAAGCAAGGTTCTACAAAAGCAGAATAGCAAACAGAGGTCAGGACGGTTTATGCCCTCACCGCCTCTCTTTCCACACCCGGCTGAGAGCCTGGGAGCCCTCTAAGTGTTCCCTTGTCTTGCAGAATGGGTGGAGTTCACTCCCTACGAGGTGGGACTGCTGAAATACGGCGCCTTCGTTCGCACGGAGAATTTCGGAAGCGAGTTCTTCATGGGACGCTTGTTAAAAAAGCTCCCTGAATCCCGTATCTGCTACCTTCAAGGTGATGTATTGCATTGTCCTGGCACAGAGGCACTACGGAGCGGTGCAATGCTTTAACTAGAGGGTGTATTTCTGGTCTAACTTACTGTACACTGGTATGATATCACCTGCCAGGAAACGGGGGTGTGTGGCAGTTTGTAGTAGTAGTAAAAAATCCCACATATTTTCTTATGTTTCTTGTCACTGTCTTGGTATGCATAAACTTTGTCTTGCAGCTGGAATAGATAAAGCTCCTTAATTCTTTCATTGTAAGGAATATTTCCCACTTTGGTGATTCTTCTGATTCCTCTCTAAGTGCACTCCAACTTACGAAAGCTTTGATACTGTAGAAAACATGCAGCTGTGCTTCCACTGTGAGGTTTAACTTCAATCCCATGTAGAGAATCCCGTCTACTAAAGATGCAGGCTGCCCAGGATGTAAAATGAGACCAAAGGCAAAGGGTCTCTGAACCTTTCTGGTCAGTCTCTGACTTACAGTGATGAGTTGTGTGCAAAGTAATAATATCCCTTTAGCAAGGAGTCAGAATCACTGACAGGTGAACACAGAGCTCTGTGAGTGCAGTTTCAGTCATCTCTTCTTACACTTGTGCTGTTTAGAAGCTCCTCGGTTTCAGTAAATACTCTGTGATATTAAATACTCTGTAATCCCAAGGAATATCTTTAAAATACTACCTCTCAGGCTGGTGCTTTTTACCAGGCCCACTACTGGGAAATGAATTTTCTACATACTGTGTATGCTGTATTGGTTTTCTGTGTCCCATTGAAAATTAGGAAGTCCATTTGTGGTGGACTAATGAGAAGAGATATTTAAATTTAAAATGGCAGATGAAATGGTAGCATTATGTTTTGTCAGTGAAGCCACCAATGCCCCTGTGGGGAAGCAGAGAAGGGCAATTCTGGATGGAGAAGAGTCCATAGCGTAGCAGGACCCCACTGGATCTGTGAACCTTTACATGCTGCTATGTGAGATCTTCTCTTACAAACTAAATGGCTGAACAGCCAGTTCACCTCTCTGCATTATCTGAGCTCTTATTTTTCTCCTCAAGGGAGTGCTTTTTCTCCTTCTCTCTCATTCTTCTATGCCCACGTGGCCAGAAAAGCCAATGGCATCTTGGCCTGTATTAAAAGCAGTGTGACCAGCAGGTCCAGGGAGGTGATCATCCCCCTGTACTCGGCACTGGTGAGGCCGCACCTCGAGTGCTGTGTTCAGTTCTGGGCCCCTCACTAGAAGAAGGATGTGGAGATTCTGGAGCATGTTCAGAGAAGAGCCACAAGGATGGGGAGGGCTCTGGAGAACAAGCCTGATGAGGAGCGGCTGAGGGAACTGGGCTTGTTTAGCCTGGAGAAGAGAAGGCTGAGGGGAGACCTCATCACCACCTCCAACTGCCTCAAGGGAGCTTGTAGAGAGGTGGGTGCTGGTCTCTTCTCCCAGGTGATGGAGGATAGAACAAGGGGAAACGGCACCAAGCTGTGCCAAGGGAGGTTCAGGTTAGAGATAAGGAGGAAGTTCTTTACTGAGAGGGGCGTCAGAAGCTGGAACAGGCTGCCCAGGGAGGTGGTGGAGTCACCATCCCTGGATGTGTTTAAAGAGCAGGTAGATGAGGTACTTAAGGATATGGTTTAGTGGAGAGACAGGAACGGTTGGACGTGATGATCTCAGAGGTCTTTTCCAACCGAGTGATTCTGTGATTCTGTGATTCTCTTTCTTTACCATGCAGCAGAGCCATGTAGTAGGGTAGGCACAGAACTGATGGCAGTGTGACCTGAGCCGATACCATAGAACATTAAGAGGAATTTAACAGAAATTTAGAAATATTTTAATTAAGCCCATTCAAATATTAATCTAAGAGATTGAAAGGGAAGGAAGAAGGAAGTTTCTTGTTAAAACGTGTCCTTGTGTTCACTAATTCCCTTTACAGGTATGTGGAGCAGTATATTTTCTGTGAACTTATTACAAATATGGGGACTGTCCCACAGTTCAGAGGACTTCTGGAAGAGATGGACCCAAGACAGAATAGAAGAAGTTGGTGAGAAATTATTAAGCCCTTCATTTATGGTCACTTAGTATCCTGGATGCCTACTGGCATCATCCTGTCAACTATGTTGAAACCAGCGACATAGGATCCTAAGAAACAGCAACTTCTCCTACCATAAAGACTAAGAGGAAGAGAGTAGTCAGGGAAATGCTGCTGTAATTACTAGGCTTACTAAAACCCTGCTGAGTTCAAGTCTCTGTCTTTAAATGAAGCTTCAGAGGGGTCATACATTTCTCAGAAAGTGTTTTGGCATTGCCCATTCTCACTCAGTCATTCAGAACCAAGAACCAGTGGCAGAGAATAAAGTTATTTTTACTGCATGTGCAGAGAATAAACCAGAATATCAATTGGCTAATCAATATTTCCTGGAGTTTTATTTGATTACTCAGTGCAGTAATCACTGCATTGAATTCATCCTGACGCAAAGACAAATGAGGCCCACGGGGTATTTTCTGAAGCAATACTGAAACCATGATTTTATTGCTAAATCATCTAATATGATAGTAACTGTAATTACAGACATCCTGAAAATAAAGAAATACATCTATGCAATCATGGAAACTGCCAAGTTTCTCCTGCTGCGCTGTCAGGCACTTGGTCTGGCAAAGCAGGTTGTGATTTCAAGAAACCACACCTCGTGCCGTTTCTACTTTTCGCCCACATATGCTGCCATGTAGTGACCCTGAAAACTACCTGTAACTTCTAAATATGAATGTATGCCCTAGGTTTTCCTGGGATGCTCTCATTGTACTGATTAAACATATGTTCATGAAGCCATGGGTGATCATGAAGTAGAAGCTGTCAATGTTGTAATAGACCCCATGGTGCCCTGTTGTTGCCCATCTGACTAAGTGGGAGCATATGCTTCAGCCCTGTTTTCTCCATGCTCTCCTCTGTTCCATGATATCCTCCTGTGAGGATATGTAACTTTGTTTCTGACAGAACATTCTCTGAGTTCCTTAGTTCCCTTTAGGTGTCCCTTTTCCAGGACTAAAGGCTGCTTCTGGTCTACTGTCTTCAGGCCAAAGCTTAACACCATCAGCAGAGCTTTGCCCAGCAGCCACTACTCTTCTTCAGAACAGTTTTTGTGTGTTTAGTGAATTACCCAGACAGTCCCTGTGGTCTACACACCAGTACAACCAGAAATGAGCATCAATTAATAAAGACTTTACCAATTTTATTCCTTCTCTAGATGAAGACCCGGTGTTGCCTACAAGACCCCACGAGCTGAGGACTCGCATGTACACACCTCCTGGCCCCCTGTCCAGCGCCCTTCGGGGAGCGTTGACTGACCGCTTCTCCGTCGCCCAGCACTACAATTTCCTGAAGGGTTACCAGCTGCATAGCAACTACTTGGAGAATGAACACTTCTGTCGATGGAAAGGTAATGGGGAGTAATCTCTAACAGGCATCGTTTTTCAGGTGGTTTTGGGGTGGAGAATTTAGGAAAAAACTGTCGGGTTTGGCAGGGAGAAAAAAAGCCCTGAAAGTACTTTTATTTTCTGAATGGAGAGAACAGACTGAGACTTCAGTGTCTCCAGATATTTAAGACTGGTTTTAAATAGAAGCATGTGTTTACGTGCTTTAGCAGAGATCTCTGTGGTCCAGACAGAGAGGGTAGGCTTGCAGCTGACAGAACTCAATTTAAAGCAGCAAAGAGCAGAGTGATCATGGGAGACAGCTGAGTTTAGCAAGATTGTTCCTGTAAGTTCAGGTGCAACTGGAAGAGCTCAAAAAATATGACCTATGAGAGAAAACTGGAAAGAAATGGGACTTTGTAGTCCAAAGAAGACTGGACATTTGGCATAAATCCAAATGTAAAAAGGGATGGGAATATTTTATTCTCTGAATCAATGATGGCTAAAAGATTAAACCATGGTTGAAATGAAGCAAGGGAGATTTATCTTAAGTATTAGAAATAGCTTACTGGCACAAATAAGTATGACAAGATACTGGAATGGATTGCTTGAAATCTCAGTATAGAAGATTTTTCAGAGCATGAATTTAGGTGGCATTTTGCAGTCCCTCCTGTGCCTATTTGACAATCCAGTAGTGTGGCAATTAAATTGTGACAGTCAGTTCCACCTTACATTTCTTTTTACAGTCAAAATACCTACAGATCATTTCTTATTCCAAGACGTATTTTGCTTTTAGATACTGTGTTAGACTCACGTCCCAACCAGCTGATGGGAAATCCTGATCACCTGGGCATGATAGATGCTGGATTTTTCATCAATACTAGCAGTGCACCACTTTTAAGGCCACAGAGGAAAGTGGATGTCATCATATATTTAAGTTATACTACTGGATCACATACATCGGTGAGGAGGATCTTGTTACCATGTGTTGTTTCTCCTTTTGCTTGTAAATGTCTGCCCTGTAGCACCTTGAACTGCTATGATTTCAGCTGTTCAGTTTTTAACCACTGCATTCTCCTACGTTTTTTGCTGTAGTGATTAATATTGTACCTATTTCTTCCCGCCACTCCTGGAATCTCTCTTGCTGGTTTATGAATATTTTGCATTATTCAAGAGGATATAACCTCTTCCAGAATGATGAGAAGAGCCTCTTCTGCTCTATGCTTAATCAAGCAGGTTTCCAGACCCTGCACAGGAATACACATAAAGGCAAGGAAGCAATTTCTCCTGACTTAAGACAGATAATTTCTGAGCTGACAAATAAGATGCTATTAGAAAAAAACCAATGACAAGCATCTTCCCACAGAAACTCCAGTTTCATGGAGATAAAGTTAATTAGCTGTCTATAAGGCCTTGCAGAAGAGGATCTTTATATCTCAGAGACTGAGGTTAGTTAGAAACTCACATGATGCATGAGACATACATGTAATGAGGTTTCATTTCAGCCTCATACATTGTCTAGATTAATTTTATGAAGAAAGGCTGCTGCAATGTTAAACTCTTCAGTAGAAACTGTTTCTTATTTGATAGTGTCCACTATTAGATGGTGCAGAGTAAATAACACAGTACATAGTAGGACATGATATTGTATTAAACATTTCAGAGAAAAGGTACAATATAGACCAGTACTGCAGACTTTCTCAGTAAAATATCAATCTCAATTAACACTGTTCCATAACACTCGCATAGGCAGAGACATAATTTCCTATTCAAACTTAACTTTCTTTTCTTCTGGCTTCCAAGCACGTAATAAGACACCTGAAACATTTTCTTGCTGTGGTTTTCTTCTCTAATTAATTCTATACAGTATATTAAACACAGGCTCTTTCATTTACTAAAACAACATGTTCTACCCTAAACTTCTGCAAGATGCTTCAATTTTTAAAAAATCATTGTCCTGTATGAATTCTCTAACTCTGAAATTGTATTTACAGCTTGTGATTAGTATTCTGGTTATTATGTGTGGTAATTATGTGTAGAGTAACCCTTGATAACAAGGAACCCATCCTATGGATCTGAGTCACTAAACCTTAATACCAGATGACAGTTTGGGGGCTTTAAGACAACCAAGCTGAATTCCAATACTGACCATTTCTGTGACACTCCAGGTTCTAGATAAGGCATACAAATACTACTCCGAGCAGAAAATCCCATTCCCCAAAATTTCTTTGACTGATGAAGATAGGAAAAATCTGAAGGAGTGCTACCTCTTCCAAGATTCAGACTTACCAGGATGTCCGATTGTGATTTTTCTTCCCCTTGTGAACGACACCTTCCGAGAGTACAAAGCACCTGGTAAGTTACAGGTAGTGGCAAAGCATCAAACAGAAGACACCACTGCCTACTTCCCTGTCTCAGATGGAGCCTTTTTCTCTGCTACTGCCTATTTTTGCTGGTTGGGTTCATGGGGGAGCACTTTAGCTAGTTAAATCTGTTTTTCCCATCCCTGCCAAGGCTAGTGTGTTCATTCATGTCATCTTTGTGGCCGTAAGAGGATACATAAAGCCTTTGTCTTCTGAATGGAGTTTACCTTCATCTCTATCGTATTTGTAAAATGAAGTGTTGCTAGCTAATTGTAAAAGTTGTTTGGTTTTTTTCCCCTGTGAAAAGTATAGCTCACACACATTATTCCCTATATATATTGTATATTGCACAGGGATTTCATTCTCCACTTGAGGAGGCACAGTGTCATGTATGCATGGTGAGGGAGCGAGAACCTGGCTTTCAGGCTGAACTACAATGTCAAGACCAGTGTGTCTCCTTTTGGTAGAGCGTCAGCTCAGGAGTCATTCTACTCACTGTGCTGTGGTTGAGGGCTGTCATTCTTTTTCTGCCCTGGCCACCTTCTTTATATTCCTCTTCTGCGTTGCCAGTTACTGGGATGCATTTGATTTGCTCCTTGGTAGCAAGGAGTTAAAGTCCCAAGTTCTGCTTTTGCAGAATTTGGGAGACATGAGCAATGCAAATATAGAGATGGATCCAGATGGCAGCCCCCTAAGACTGATATCCTTGACTAATCCATAGCTTTAATGAAGTGGTTGTTCATGAGTAAGCTGTAGATGACGATTACAATGCTGTCCCTCACTTCTCCCTTCTGCCCTTATCACTTCAAGCACAAACTTTGGACAGGTTATGGTTGTACTCGATGATTTTAAAGGTCTTCTCCTACCAAATGATTCTATGATTCTACGATGTTCTCTTAACTAGGGGTGGCGATACATGATCTGCATTATCAGCTCATTTAAACCCTGTAATTTCTCTCCCAGAGGAAAGGCCCTCTCTTTGGGCTTCTGTGAACAGCTTGTCACTGACTGAGGCAAACACCATGTCACTGCAGCAACTTCTCTTTCTCTCCAGGTGTCAAGCGCTGTTGCTCAGAGATGGAGGGAGGACAACTTGATTTGACCAGTCGCTTTTCCCCCTACCGCATGTTCTCGGTCAGGTATACCGATGAGAACTACCACCGGCTGCTGAAACTCAGCGAATACCACATCCT
>NW_010198290.1:76854-91160 GCF_000695765.1 Mesitornis unicolor
AACTCACAGATGATTATGCAGGCCTTGCAGATAGCGATGCAAAGGAGAAGGCAAAATGTGTGCTAAAAACCTGTCCAACTGCCCCTATCTTCTCAGAGGAGTTTTTCATGCTCTAGGACACAGAAGAGACATAGCTTTTTGAACACTGGCCTTTCTGCACTGCAGAAAGCAACTACCCCAGGTGGCTCAGTGATTTGTTGGGGTTTTTTTCCATTCTCAAAAAGTGGCCTCTACAGGCAAAGACATAGCCTGGGAAATTTTTACATATGCTTTGTTCTCTAAATTAAGGTTGGCTGTAGAACACTCTCTACCTGAAATCCTTGTTAGATTTTAAAAATAGTGTTATTTTAAGCCTAGCTTATAATGTATGACAAACAGGGAAATCATTTTTACCACCACCGTGCTACAGTGATACAACCCAGCCAACACTCCTGCAGGCGGTAAGAAGAGGGTATAAACTTCTGCTCCCCACAGTTCTTCTTAGTGAAACACAAAGTGCATCCAACCATGGGAAACAAAAGAAAAGCTGAGACATGACTGGAAGCTGGCATTGGATCCCTGGGTCAACTCTGTTTTGCAAGTGTCCTGAAGAGCAGCTGCAGAGGTTGGAAATGTAATAGGGACACGTGTGTGCACACAGCGAGCCCTGTGAATCACATCCATCTCCTAGGCTTTCTTGGGCTGTGAATGATTCATACATAAATGAGAAGGAGCAACTTAGGAGGAAGTGGCATATGAAGCTGTCAAAATAAACCACCTTGGGATTTTTTTTTTCCCCAGTTGAATTACTTCTCATATTAAACCTCCTTTCATAAATTAAAAAGAAAAAGTGCTTCAAATGAAAATATTTTCATTCCACTAGAGAATCAAAACTTTCTTGTTTTACTCAGTGCAATTTGTTTAAACAGTTTAGGACATATAGGACATACACTCATCAACAAAAATGCTTATTCTTTGGTTCTGCCTGTTCAAACTGGGCAAATAAGCAGGAGTGAGTTAGTAGGCTGCACCAACTAAGACCATCTTAAAGCAATCTGAACAGACCCTCCATGGGATCTAGCACAAGACCACCAATAACACTTGTCGTGTGTTTGCATTTTTAAACTTTATTCATATTCCCCTTTATGGAAAGTGTCTTTTCTGACCCTGTTGAAAGTGCTGAGGATGAGCTGTAAAATTTATAAAGCCATAACAACCTTTGTGTTCCAAGAGCAAGCCAAACTGAAAAGACTTATTTTATTAATAAGTTTTGTGTCCTAATGAGAACTGAGAAATTTTTGAATAAAGAGTCTATTCAGTGAAAAAAAAACTATCAACTAGATGTCATAATCTGAGGCTAAAATAAACCAGGGAAAATACTTGGGTAAATTGAAGTATTTCATGTTAATATTTTACAAAACATCTTTGTTCTGAAACACAGCTTCTTTTTAACAGACCTCTTACCTCATCAGCCTAGGGAACCCAACCTGAAAATAAAGAGGTTTCAGTTGCAAACAAATAACGTTTGGCTTGGTGCAAAGTGACATACTGGGGATTTTCATTTTGCCAAGGCACAATGACAAATTATCTTTACAAATTGGCTCACAATGACTTTGCCAACACTTTTGTCAGTTAAGATGTCAAACCAAATCTTACTTTTTTGTGCAACGTTTTTGTGCAGCCCAATGTTGCAAGTCTAAAGATCAGAGCATAAATATTGTAATTTAATACTCTTTAGGTTTTGAATGAATATGCACTTCTGCTGGGCTTTTATGTTTTGTTCCATGGTAGTTTCACTAGTCACAATCAGAAATACAACGTTATGTGCTCTGCATATTACCCAGGGAATTGCCTCCGTTTGAACCTGAAATCCCTGAAGTGAAAAAACAAGCACAGTTTTAGGCCATATACTCATGCCACCTCCAGCTCCCAAGAAATGTTATTTACATGCAAATAGTTTGTGTATACAATACCAGACAATAAAGGCTTGTTCACAAAAATGAAAATTCTGTCTCGCTCCACATCCTTGGGCACTCCAGTAATATGCTCCAGGTTCACAATGTATTCCTTGTTCAAGGGAAACAAAACTGTTGTTATCTCTGCAAAGAGCGTAAGCGCATACCAAATATTTGCTGTGAGCATTGTGGATAAAGGAATGTCTTAGAGACGGATTGCAGGGATACAGAGTGAGATGTGGCTCCTCCCTCCCTCCCGTAAAGGCTGTCTCTGATGTGAATTGCAAATGTTATTCATGAAGACAAGAGCTTTTTGTCCACCGGCGCTGTGGGAGTGACAGCCTCAGAGCTCCAGTCCTGGTGGACAGTCTGGTTTAGAGCTTAGCCCTCCAGGGAGATGTCGTAATAAAGAGCTGCATTTAACTATGACTTTAAAGATGCCAATGTTGCCAAGGGTTTTCTGTGACCTAATGAAAAACGCACACGGGGGAAACATGCCATGTATGTAGAATGCAACCCTTCGTGTTGTTGTGAAATAACATTGCCTATAGCAAAAATTTATTCTGCCAAGTTCACAGTGATGACTGTTGATATTAGTTTGCATGGGAATGCTCAAAGGGGAATGTGTTGGCTGGTAACAATATTTAACCAGTAAGCTCAAGAATGCTCAGAGAATGAGTAACTTCTTTCTCATAGACAATATACCAGGAGAGCAGGGAAGCCAAAGGATTCCCTTCCCCAGTGGTTTCGTTCTGTTATGACCTGCTGAAGATACAACAATCTTTGATGGCCCTTTTTAATCCTGTTCCAGTGCATTGGGAGCCATACCAGTTTCATTGGTGTAGGGCTCAGCTGGGTGCTCACAGGGGCAGGCTCAGGTGTCCTTCTGTGGTGGTGTCTTCACAAATGTGCTGAGGATGGTGCAGAACATGGCGAGTCAGTGCCGAGTTTTGCCTCTGGCTGGCAGAGTTCATTGTATCAGACACAGGTGCTTAAATGCAGCTAGATTGCAGCCTGTCTGAGCCATAAAGTGGTGCAGAAGTATTCACAGGGGGTGGACCTCAGCTAAGGAAACCTATTGCCTCTGGACCCTTCATCTAAACAAAAATAATAATAAAAAGCCATAGGAAAGAAGGGGAGAAAAATACAATGACTTGAGGAGATACTTAGCCAGGATGGACCAAGACTGAATAGATATAAATCACCATATGAGTGATCCCCACCTACACCTGGGATTGCAGGAACATGTGGTACAGAAACACTTAAACTGGCTTTTGCAAGAACCAGTTTAGTCTGAGCGCAGTAGTGTTGTCTCTCTTTTTTTTCCTTTAGCTGTTTTAGCCTATCTGCTTACTGTCACAGAAAACCTAAATTCAATTAACTCAGTTAATGATGTTTCTGCATCTTTTTGCAGAGAATGCATTTCTATAGAAATAGGGATGATCCCTATTATTCCCTTTGAGGATGCCTTGCTAAGTGAAAAGTCCAATGCTCAGATAAAAGGGCATCTTTCACTTACCATCATAAACCTGCCATTGGCCCATATTGGGCAAAGTGACTCAAACAACATACTTCCACCTACTGTGCAGGCAAAGTTATTTTTTTTCTTACTTATTTGACCACAGGATTCAATTTCCTAGTGTAAGAAAATGGGAGGGGAATAACTAGGTTTAAGAAATCAGGCAGAGGTGGGGCTCTGAGTCAGTTTATAACATAGTTGCTCACCTGCCTGTGAGACATTTGAACTATTGGTGTCTGGAAGCTGGGAGATATGAAATTGCATTGCCACAGATAAGACAGGACGTGTATGTGACAGCGACCACAATGGAGCAAGATGGCAGTTTGTTTCAGGTAAGAAGGGTGCAGAGCGAAGCAAGGCGTCTGGGATCTCAGCCGGTCGTGCTGTACAAAGTGCAAAGGGGGTACTACTTTCTTGAACTGCCATTGACTATAAATGACTGCTCAGGACGAAGAAAATCAGTGCTTCAAGAATTCATTAAGGAAATGTAAAAAATTATAGCAAACCACAGGAAGGAAATGTAAACTATTTGGGGACTAGGAGTTTATTTGCAAAGGAAGCATTTTGTTTATTTGGGGGTTTTCTTCATTTTAGAACCATGATATATACAAACTTAGAATAAATATTAAATAGCATGGAGATGTGCTTCAAGGTGAAAGATTAATAAGCGGGTGCATTTATTTGAGACAGGTTTGCTGTCCCTTTAACAGCTGGGCCTGAAGCTGCCTTCCCTCCCTGTGTGTCATGCAAAGGGAGGACCTTACCTGGCTGCTAGTCTCTGTTCAGACTTACTGGGGCAAGCATGGCGCAGGCAGCGGTAGTGACAGCGGCACCGGGCACAGCAGGAAACCCCTGCATCTGCTGAGGCTCCACAGCCGGCACCACGGGATCTCCTTCATTGCTGTTCTGCAGTTCTCATTTCCCCATGAGGATTGCTTTTAAGAGACAGGATGGTTTTTCCTGGGATAACATTGGTGCTTCTTGTTGCAGGAGCTGATCACTCAAACCTGTCGGCTGGAAGAAGGAATTATGTATCTGAATCCTAATGGCAAACAGCGGACTCCTGTTACAAAGGTACTGCAAAGGGGAATTTCAAAAGAAAATTTTAAAAGAAACCTTCCTGCTGGGTGGAGCCTGGGTGAGAAGAGATAAGGTTTAGCATCTGCAAAACAGTCTAATTAGCTACCATAACCCATCCAATTCCTGCCATGAAACACCATCCCGCTTATCATTTTGATCACTTCACTTACACAGTCTTGCTTCATGTTAAAGTCCTAGTGCTGTTTTTTTTATCCTTGGCTCATGGGGTATGAGCCCTGTTTTAACAAGACTAATATCTTTAAAAGGATGGGTTGAAATAGGCTTTCTGCTACATATGTATTGCTAAAGCACAAGGGTAATTTTACTGCTGTAAGTGTAGGTAGTAAAAGCTGTGAAATTTTGCCACTTACTCCCTTAAAGAGTTTGGCACAATCTTGAAGTGGATTTTCAACACTCGATTTTCTGGATTAATCCTTCTTCTGGCCCCTACAAAAATAATAGTTTTACAGGAGACTTCAGACATGTTATATGAAATCTTTCCTGTAGGAAATGAGAGGACCAGTTGTGCTGAAAAACACTTTTCGACCTTGTTCTCTCTAGTTCAAGGCCATTTAGTAATAATTAGGAACTCTCCTTTGTTCAGCTAAGCTGCTGAGCAACAAGTGTTGTGCTTACAGTTTAAGGAACAGCCAACCCTTTCTGTTGATTACTTGAACAGAAAACCCAAAGATGAGAAAGTACACCTTAAACCACAGCTCCTTACACTGCAGGGAACATGGCAGGTTCAGAACAACAAACCAGACCTCTCAAATTTTTAGGCAAAACTCACACTGCTGACCAGTTGGCTGTTTGTTATTTATACCTCTGTGATGTCTAAGCCAAGGCTCCCTGGTTGTGACAGGCCACATCCACCTGCCTGAGTACTTTGTTCAGTCTGCATTCCCTCCCTGGAACTTTGGGATCACCTTGAGGGTGACTCCAGGGGACCCAATCTCTGAAACTGGGTTTAGCCCTTCCAGGAAAGTGCCTTCTCCAAAGCCAGCACCAGTTACTGGCTCTGCCGTTACTGAACACTTTCCACCTGCGCCTGCCTCATTTCTGCACCGTAGGAGTTAGGTTTTAGACACAAAGTGCCTTGATGGTCTTATCCACAGCTACTCTTTGGACTTTTATGGACTTACGTGGAAAGGCTGAGGGAGCTGGGTCTGTTTAGTTTGCAGAAGAGGAGACTGAGGGGAGACCTCATTAATGTTTATAAATATTTAAAGGGTGAGTGTCACGAAGATGGAGCCAGGCTCTTCTCGGTGACAAACAATGATAGGACAAGGGGTAATGGGCACAAGCTGGAACACAGGAGGTTCCACTTAAATCTGAGAAGAAACTTCTTCTCAGTGAGGGTGACAGAGCACTGGCCCAGGCTGCCCAGAGAGGTTGTGGAGTCTCCTTCTCTGCAGACATTCAAAACCCGCCTGGACGCCTTCCTGTGTAACCTCATCTGGGTGTTCCTGCTCCGGCAGGGGGATTGGACTGGATGAGCTTTTGAGGCCCCTTCCAATCCTTAACGTTCTGTGATTCTGTGATTTTAGCAGTGATTTGACAGCCTTGATTTGCATATCTGGTCCCCTGCTGTGCAGCTAAACATCATGAATGGTGCTGGTGCCTTTTCCTAGGATGGGGTGTTTTGGTTACCTAGAGACTAATTTTACCTGTTTCTTCATTAGCCTACTTGCTAACTGCCCCCAGTCTACCCAACTTATATTAATTAGCCCCAGTTTTATGCACTTGGGTTAAACATTAGCTGGAACAGGCTGCCCAGGGAGGTCGTGGAGTCACCATCCCTGGATGGATTTAAAGAGCGGGTAGACGAGGTACTTAAGGATATGGTTTAGGGGGTAGACAGGAACGGTTGGACGTGATGATCTCAGAGGGCTTTTCCAACCGAGTGATTCTGTGATTAGGAGAGACATCATGTGGATATATATTCCATCGAGCCTATGAATACTGATTCATTTCACTTTTTACAGATGGCATCATGGAACATTATTAACACAATATTAAACCATACTGTTTTGCTCAGGCAGGCCAACTAGAGCAGAAGTCCTGCTCTCCTTTCCCACACTACCTGTGTCATGCATCCTTCCCACTGGGACTAATGAGGACAGTGTCACGCTGATGCTACATCAGGACTGGCAATGGACCTTCTACACTAATTTTGCAGTATATGTAGAGTGAGCAGGCAGCGTTACTACCTGTCTGTGGCCCTCTAGTTGCACAAAATGCCTTATGGATCAAAATGTTCCAGCTGATTTATGTTCCAACATATTGTGTCTTTTCCCCCTTTCCGGGACTGTAGAAGCTGGGTGGAAATAGAGATTAATGGTATTTATTTGTTCATTTTTATGGTAAAAGAAGAAGGGTTATAGACTCATGTTTGGGCTCCAGCATGAGACCAGAACTGCAATATGAGAGGCTAAGAAGTCAGGCATGAGATCTTAATGTCACAGATGTGGGGTAACATGAAAGAGGGAAGCCAGGGGGAACAACTAAATGTTCCTTATCAAGCGTAAAACACTGGGATTGCACTTCTTATGCAAAACAGTGCAAGAAACTTGACACAAAGAGTTTACATAATTCAAAACTAGTTACAAATTTCTCACAAGAAAAAGTCAGAGGTGAGCTCAGCTCGAGAGAGGCAGTTATGTCCTGGTAAATGAGAAATGCATGCATAGTGAGTAGCATAGTGGAAGTGCAAAGCAGCGATCCCTTCCTCTGACAGTAAAAGCAGCATGGAGATCTGAGGTCAGCAATTCACTCTGGGGAGTACAGTATGTTTAAAAGAGCAGGAATATGAGAAAATCATATCCCGTAGCCTAGGATACTGAACATCTCTAATGACTGGATAGGAGACGATTCTCGCTATTATAATTCTATCACTTGCAAAAAGCCTAAAGCAGTTTCTCACTCTCTACCTTGGATATTTAACAAGTAAATCTTCTCCCAAGCTAAGTCTGATTCTTACCGCAGCTAGATTTTAGTTAGAAAGCACATAAATTCTCTATAATAATACAAATCCACATGTGTTATAAAAATAGAGAAGTTTTTTCAGTCTAGTACGTGATTTAAATATTAGTAGGAAAATAAGTGTATCAGCCATTTCATAGTCAAATAGAAAAATCTGACTAAGTTGTTCACTATTTGTGTATTTCTCTCTCTTGATTATTTCTACTTTCTCAATATGTTATCTAGCTCGAGCATTCATTCCTATCTTTTCTATGTTTTGGGTTTTTTTCCCTGCAGATAGAATCATTTCCATGTTACTTACTGACTGTAAGAGTCATAAGAGCAAGAAATATCCACCAGGCAGATGTCTGTAAGTATCTGTAGTGCTCTGTACGGTCCCCTTAACCTCGATGGAGGGGTGACCATGATCCAAGAAAAAGTGCTTTCTGTATTTCTTCTATGGGTGGAGAAAGTCCTCTCACTGTCATGCTGGTTCCAGCAATGAACATGGTGTGTTGCTCTTCTTTGCACCAGCCCTGCTCTGTGCAGAGGTAACTCTATAATGTCACAGCTACACCTACTGCACATACTTCTCCACATACCGAAAGTGAGCAGGGAAAGCTCTGCAGTCTGGCAAAGATCTCATGCGTTTTCCTCTGGAGTATGTTTATGCAACAAAGGACACAAACTGGTAGGGATAATGGAGCAAATACGGAAAGTGGAGTAGCCTTATCTCAAATTTAGTTTGTAATCAAAGCTTTCTCAATGCTAAGTAATCCAAATTACCATACACCTATTCCCTGGCGTACCAGCTTTCACAGATAAAACCTCTTTAAGTGTTGTTACATTTTGCAGGTACAGTTCTCATGGCCCGCAGCTGGAATTTAATAGATTATAACTTATGCAGAAATCAAGACACTTTTTATTTTTCCTATGTTTTGAGCTTTTTTTGAAGTGTTCTGTCTGGCTGAAATAGAAACTCTGTTTCTTTAACCCTTGCACATATAGGGTGCTGTAGTTGTCCCAGATTATTTTATCCTGGAATAAACTGATTGCTTGATGACATAGGAGGAGAAACCCTTTTGTTTTTAATGCATTTATTAGATCTCTAATCACATTTATTCAAAGAAGAATTATGTCCCTCTTCTTTTTTCTCCATTCCTATTAGTTAAATTGTAGTGCTTATGTTGGACAAATCACACATCATAGCATCTCTCCTTGAAAGCAAAGCTTCACCCTGTTCAATTCCTTCTTTCTTCTAGAGTAAATGCTCATTTTGTACATGTTTGTGTTTTTTAACATACAGTAAGCCAGACTGATTGCTATGTGAGCCTGTGGCTGCCAACTGCTTCACCAGACAGATTTCAGACTAAAGCCATTCAAAACTGCAAAGACCCAGTCTGGAATGAAACCTTCTACTTCAGGATCCAGAGTCAAGTCAAGGTACTGAGCTGGGACTTCCCTGTTAATCATTACCTAGGGAGCAACTGCCAGGTTTTACCCCTTTGTGAAGAGGACATAAGTAAATTTCTATTAGAGACAAGGAAAGATGCAGAAAAATGTGAAAGCAACACATATCCTTATGATTATTTTTCATGCCATGAAAGAAAAGTATTTCTCTCAGTCACGGGTAGAATATGACCTTTGTAATGCCTGTGATTTCCTCTCAATCCTCCTCATAGGCAGATGCCTACATTGGGTTGATTTCCCCTCCACCTCTTTGCTCTTTTTCTTTACATCCTCCCACTTCTCACAACAGCTGACTTGATCAGCTGTTCCCAGAACCTCCTGTTTTGAATGAAAACCAACACATTTCTTACTTGCTTCCCCTCCCAGAACTTGCTGGAGCTGGCGCTCTATGACAAGGACGTGGTTACTCAAGATGACCACCTTTTCACAGTGTACTTCGATATAGCCAAACTTTCCCTGGGAGAGCAAGTCTTCATGCACTTCAAGTGCAATTCACAGGTGAGGTCTGAAATAAGAAATGGAACAGGTTGGCAAGAACGTGTTTGCTTTTCTGTACAAAATACTATTTGCAAAATCTTTCTTTTTGTCCTTCCTGTGTACGGACTGCCCGGCCACATAAAAGGGAGTTGATTTTCACGCTGGTATGGGAAAGCCTTTTCACACCTGGATCTGTAGGCACACTGAAGGGTTTGGTGTTGGCCACAGAGGCTCAAGAACTTCAGGTGTCTTTGTAAAATTGTCACTTTGCTGAGCCTGCTCCCCTCAAGGACTGAGGAGTGTGTCCATGCCAGTAAATGATGCTTTTTGTTATAACTTGTTGCTTAACCTAGCATAGGAAGTAATAACTCTGTGATCAGAATCAGGTGTCAAACCAGACTAGTTGCTAATGATGGACTGTGGCATGGGTGTTTAAATAAGGTGTCTAAGCCATGCCACACAGCTTGGCAACAAGAAATATTCCTGTTTAGAACATCCAGGGAGACTCTGAAAGTCACACATCCCACCTCCCGGTACGTTCTATCCCTCCCTCTTCTTTTCCAGTTCCCTCCCGTTCTCTTGTCCATCAGTCATACACCTTTCAGTTGATTAATGACCTTACCTACACACACCCAAACTCCACTCTGCAGTTTATTCTCTTTAAATGCCTTATTTGACAATTTCTTTCTCTGCAAAATAGCAGAGGAGCAGTGTGTGGACTTCCACTAGCCCTTGGTTAAACAGGAACATTCAGCTAGTTGTAACCAGGCGTTTGACAATTTCTTTCTCCGCAAAATAGCAGAGGAGCAGTGTGTGGACCCCCACTAGCCCTTGGTGAAACAGGAACATTCAGCTAGTTGTAACCAGGCTCATTACTGTCTGGGTGGTTACAGCTGCCGTATCCAAGCCTTTCATTACTGCATTTGCACAGCTACAGTAGTCACAGCTCATGCTTTTCAGGCCTTCATAATTTTTTTTGTCCTACATTAATAACTTTTTGGTGTCTTTAATGCAATAGGTAATTTGAGCAACTAAGTAAACTACAGCGTGATCTCACTTCTCTGTTCACCATCCCTTCTGTCTCCACCTTTGTTTTTCCCTCTCCTGTGCTTTCTTCCACCTAGAATTTGTACTCTTCTCCATCACTGCACAGACTGGGCCTTAACGTCAGATTTACCTCTGCCCTAATGCCCTCAACACTGCCAAAAAAAGTGGTTGTCCTCTCCCACATCTGTTTCACATGTCACCATTTTCCCTCCTTGCACTAAAAGGCTTTGGCTGATCCCCTAGCAGACCCTCTTTTTCCTGGCAGACTCAGTATGAGACAGCATCTCTGCCTGGGTCTGTCCCTTGTGTCTCTGCAGAAACAGGCAAGCCAATTACTTTTTTTGTTAAAAACTCCAATCACAGCCATCCAGAAACTTCCTATCGATAAAGAATCTTGAGGATTATGACACACAGATGTGAGGTGGTGGGTGCCTCTATTTTAAATGTTCCACTAGTCACTAATAGTGTATGTGTACCTATATTGTGAGAGTGAGAACTTGCGTTATGAGAACTGTCAGTATGCTGGTGTCAAAAACATTTTCCTTTCTTTATTTTCCCAGAGACAAGAGGAACTAGAGGTGGGATTTGCATTGGAAAATATGTGAGTAAACACAAAATACACCATAATCTGCAGCAAAAAGAAACAGCAATTCAGAGGCATGAAATAATCTAGTCTAATTGTCCAGAGTCATCCTTGATGATGCTGATGATGAACACGGTTTCCTGAGGAATCTGTGCTATGAGCTGCGTGACAAATTGGTGCATGCCAGGATGACCTCCTGCGAACTTCAGATAGGCAGGGAGAACACCCTAAAACCTTTTAATTGACTAGTGTAATGAATACTATTTAAGACCAGAGTACTAGGACCGCTCTTTTGTTACGTGTTTATCCTTGAGATGAGCAGGGGGGTTCTCCCCTCTTCAAAGCACAACATGGAGTAACGCTCTGGATTTGTGATCTAGAGCCCTTTCTGTCCCATCCTCCAACAAACCACAGTTTTTAAAAAACTGGATTCTGTGAAACCACCTATAATCTCAGTTTGGGGTTCAGCATAAAATCACTATGGTTTGGCCCCGCAGTACCTTTTATTTTTTGCTGAGCTCTAGGACTGGGTGAGCCAGTAGGATGACGGTCATGCCCTGACAGAGTAGAGTGAGGAAATTTGTACCACGAGTCTCCTGGGACTTTTCTTTCAAATCCAGCAGCTAAAAATAAGCAAGGGGGAAATCAGGAGAAGGGTGTGGCTCATGAATTATACTGTAATTATACTGAGTTATTAAAAACGTATTTTTCTTTCTGCTTCACAGTTCAGGCCCTCCTGAAACCATCATTACTAATGGAGTACTAGTGGTGAGTGTTATGTTTTGTCATTTTTCTTGTCCTGTTGTCACACTTGTTTCCTTTGACTCACAGTCATCAGGCCACTATACCCTTTGACTGAGCAAAGCCAGCACTGAAATGCTGTGATTTCCCACTTCATCATCTGCCCCACAACACATCCTCATGGATGGAACCTGTGGAGAGGCTGCAGCTGGAAGAGCAGGAAGATCCCCATGCTAGCATCTCTCTGGTGCTGCAAGACAACAGATGGAAGAGGTTTAGGTCTGAGACATTGGTGGAGCAGTGAACTCTCCCTTGGACACCACTCCTCTCAAATTCCTGTATTGCCAAAGCGACAAGATTTGTCCCATCCCAGGCACACATAATTTCCAGCATTCATAACTGTTTTATACACATGGACTGCCTGACCATGCCATTTGCTCATTTATTAGCTCTGTTTCCTCAGTATTTTTGGTCTAAATTGGTTCTTTGCATCCCTGGCGGGATCCTGTGAGTGCTCTTTTTCACTCTGCCTTTACCTTCTCCCTTCTGCAAGCCCTTGTTCCTCCACAGCGCCACTGTCATGACTGTTTCTGGTTTCCCAGAGAGTCTTCCTGTTCTGGCCAGCATCTGAAATTGAGGCCGTGGTTGAAAGAAAATGTTTTTCTTGGGACAAAGTGCACTGCCTGTATAGCATTCGTATCATCAACAGTAGAAGCTTAGACTAGGAAACAGAATATCAGACTGGAAATTTTCCTGCTCTAAGATATTGTATTGCTCATGTCTCTTACAGTCTCGCAAAATCTGCTGCTTGGAAGTCCGGGTGGTTGAAAAGAAGAAGAATAAAAAGGAGAAAAAATCTGTATCAAGTGAGGTTATTTCTCCATCAGCTGTTTTTAAATCATAACATGCTAATATTATGAAGGCAATTGGCTTAATTGGCTTAATGTAAGATTGAAAAATTCACTCCCAAATACGAGAATAGCCTTGTGATAGATTCTGTAAGAACCGTTGTTTCCAACATTGATGAGAAAACTGCTCTGTGTCTGCTTTTGTGTCCCTTCTTAGAGAAAGAATTCTCCTTTAAAGTGCAAGGCTCTTACGAAGGCACCCAAGACATTATGCTGGGATCTGATCTGGTCTTCAGCTCCTCCTCTCCTGCCAAATTCCACTATGCCAGATACAAGCATCCAACGCTTGATGTTACCCTACCAGGGAAGAAACCAGCTCCCTCCTTTGTATGTTATAACTGGACTTTATAAAACATAATAGTGGCATGTAAAGTATCGCGCACCATAAAAAATAACATTCGTTTGCATTGTGGAAAGAGAGTAACATTCCATACAATGTATATTCAGATATATTTGTGTTTTCTCAGCTCTCCCGTGTGTATAATACAAACTCAGGCTCTCCAAACGTGGAACTTCATTCCCTTCCAAATGGAAAAAGCATGACTTTAGCAGAGGTGAGTGCCTGCTCTTTCATGGGAGAGGTTGAGGAACCTGAGTGTGGAATTCTGCATCCTTCTGATGGTTACCAGGGTTCTTTCTGATGATGAAAGCCTGCAGACAAAAATGCCACAATCTAACAGTGGTGGGTCTTTAGGTGGTAAGGCCAGGTTGTGCCTTGTTCTGTTTGAATGGGTATGGGAATATGGAGGATCTTTGTTACGCCATCCTGATTTTATATCATGCTAAATTTTGAGGCTCTGCTTTTCCCTTTCTTACACACCAGTGGGGCATCTGAACTAACTGAGGTAGTGCTGATGCTGACCATGCTTTGCAAAACACTTGAAAACACTGTGAAATACTGAACAATTTCCCCGACAATAGATCACTGCAGTCAACTTGTATATGCTGCTGGTTTATTCAGGGTTCCCAATCTGTACTTGCATCGCTAGGATGGCACAAGTTAAAATTCCTCCTGGGGCTGCAGGGAAGGAGCTCTAAAGCAGGTGATCATGCTTACACTGTTTGCATTCTTGCTTTCCAGGGTAAAGGATTTGATTTATATGCCAAGGCAGAAGACTGGTAAGAGACTTGGCCACTCTCAGAGGCTAACTTGTCCTTAGCTGAATTCGTCTCACTCTTTGCTCTTTGCTGGGGATGAGAACTCACAGTAGGACAGTAGGTTGTGCGACCAATTGATGGAGAACTCACATGGGCTGAGAGCAAACTGCAGTGTAAAATTAACAACACATGTAGATAATCCATAGTAAGACATGAGTAATAAAAAAGACGCATAAAATAGAAGAAATAATATTAGTAGCCCGTTAGCTTTGCACAGCTATGTCAGTTTTATGCTCAGTGCAGTCTTTAACCTTTTCTTTAACACTGAGTAAGAGTGCAGATGATCACTTGGTACTTCTGATCATGAAGCAGGTTAATGTAGCTGCCTACTTCAAGACAAATGTGAGAAATTTTTCCTACAGCTCTCCGTGCAGGCTGAAGTATGAGAGAATCCAGACAGCAGATGTCTCAGAAATTATCTGCAGGAA
>NW_010198290.1:91191-103786 GCF_000695765.1 Mesitornis unicolor
TCTTTTGATAGCTGCTTAGATATTTATCAGTCACTCTTTCATCATTCTTTCATCCAGGATTGTATATCTGCTTGGGAGTGCAGGAAAGGCTCCTCTTGTAAATGTGGTACATAGTGGATCTGGTTTATTGTCCTGTATTGGAAACTGGGCTTGTCTACCAGTAATAGAATATTCTTTTTTCCCTATCTCTGCTCCAGCCCAGATCACCTTGATGTGCGTTTAGGATTTGACCTCTGCGTGCAGGAGCAAGATTTTCTATGCAAAAGGAAGAAGTATGTCACTCCTGCTCTGAAAAAGGTCCTGCAGCTGGAACAGGATCTGCTGGACCATGAGGTCCGTAGAGCAAACTTTCCAAACATCTAAGGAGTGCTTAGCAGGGGGACGTAACAGCATAATGTGACCTTTTTTAATTCACAGGTTTTCTTTTCTAGTTTTTCCTCATCTTTAAACTTATGTAGTTCCAATATTGTTCCATACCTCTAATCTCACCCTGCTGTTTGTGTCATTTGCAGTTGCTATTCTGAGTTTAACTTTTCTCCTGCTACACCTACATTGCAAGCGAGGCTAGATATCCCTTCTATAGAAATAGCTTCTTCCACAGTCTTTACCCTACCATTGTTATCCTCGTTGATAATCCTTCCTCCTCTCTTTGACCTGTGAAATTTCTTTTTAATTCCTGCCTTTACACCTGATGGTTTTTGTCTTACTGTCTCTCTTGGTTTGTATTAATGCCTTTTCATTTGCTTTTTTAACCGAAATTCTGTGTTGAATGCATTGGAGACAAGTGTCAGTTACCTAAGCAAAAATCCTCATTACTTTTGTTCCTGTTCTTGTTTACAAAATAAATGGTAGCCTACGTTTCACTAGAGAGAATTTGGAAAAAAAACATCTAAGTCTGGGCACATGTGATGGTGTCAGGCTTTGTGAAATAGGAGGCCTCTACTGAGAACCACAGTCAGCAGACACCAGCCCTTTCTGTTTGTGTGTTGCACAGACCCCAGTGGTGGCCATCATGACTACGGGAGGAGGGATGAGATCTTTGACCGCGCTGTACGGCAGTCTGCGGGGGCTCAAGAAACTCAATATCTTGGACTGTGCCACATACCTGACTGGCTTGTCTGGTACTACATGGTAAGTAGGACCGGGCAGCTCTTGGCTGGAGTCTTCCTGATGACACCAATGCACTGAAGTAGGCTGGGGCTAGCATGCAGTAGTCCACCTATGTCACCTTCTCAGCAGTCCTACTTTTTAAATCTTATTCTAAAATTGGCAGATTAAAGTGTTTTCATGGGGGAAAGTCACATAATTTGCAGCAGCATGAAAACAAGTGTTTTTCTAAGAACAGGTTGTGGAAAATTGGCCAAGCCATTTTGACAGGGATAATGACTGTAACTTCAAAGGGAATGTGATAGTTTCTTAGGGAACTGAAGACAGAAAACCTTTACTTAATTTCAAATCAAGAACTTAAAAGAGAAACATAAAATGTAGCCATTGCCTACTTCAAACCTTGGCGTGGGGTTTTCCCAATTCAATACATATTTCCTCTCCCTAGGACCATGTCAAACTTGTACAGAGATGCCGAATGGTCACAAAAGGATCTCGACAAACAAATCAGCGAGGCTCGAAAACATATGACAAAATGCAAAGCAAATTCCTTTTCCTTGGAGTATATGAAGTATTACAAAAAGCAGCTGTGTCAACGGAGAAGAGAGGGCCGCAAAACATCTTTTATAGATCTCTGGGGGCTTGTCCTGGAATCTTTGTTGCATGATGGGGTACAGTATATCATAAAGCAGCGCTTACAGTGGCTTACAATTTTCTGAAATTTAATTTCTGCAGAAGATATCTTCCTGTTTGTTCAGAGAGAAGTATTTTGTTATCAGACTGTGTGCATGCGAATGCACAGCCATTGCCAAAACATTTGGTGGCAGTCTTTTAGATATCAGTCATGGTGGAAATCAGCATTCTTGCTTGTGAGAAAACTCCATGATTAACATTTTGAAAAAATAATCTCTTTAAAGATTTGGGGGGTTTTGCATCTTCTGCAAGTATTTTCTTTAGAAATAGCAAAATTGCAGACATTATATTAATGTCCATGAGTGCGATTAACAAATGGACAAATGGAGGTCTTACATGAACTTGCAACATAATGTGTTGGCCTGGTTTATATAAAAAAATATCAAAATATTTATTTATATCACTTTATATCAAAAGTATTGCTTTCTGTTTTTCATACTTTCCTTCCATTTTCATCCTAATGGGTCATCAAATAATCTGGCATCAGATTAGATGCCTGCAGATATTTCAGTAACAGAACGCTTACAGGAATTTTGAAAAATATGAAACATTTCAGAGTTTAAATCCAGTATGCATTATACATTAGAGGCAGGAATTTTTCTGCCTTACAAGCTTAGATGCAGAGAAAACATTCCTGTGCTAATTTTCATCTTAGTGTAACTGTATTTCTGGAATCACAGAAAGACAACCATAGACTCTCTGATCAGCAACGGGCCATTGATCGTGGTCAGAACCCATTGCCCATCTATACTGCAGTGAATGTCAAGAACAACTATAGCACTCTGGATTTCAAAGGTAATTATGAGACTTCAGAGAGCCATTTGTCTTAATATTTTAGCTGGTAAATCCTGGGACAGTCTTTTTAGATAGTCTAAAAAAGCCTCCTCAGATGATATGTATCCATGTAATGCCCTTGTGGTGAGGTAGAAGTTTGACTTTCTGTGCATGCATTTGTACCATGCTTACAACTTGTTGCTTTTGGTCTAAAATAGACTTAACTACAGAAATTATTTCATTCCCATGATAACAATATCACTTTATTAACAGCTAAGGGGCTGTAAAAATGTACACTATATATTGAAATGTCGTTCTCTTCTTTGTGTTCCTTTTCACAGAATGGGTGGAATTTACCCCTTATGAGGTGGGATTTCAAAAATATGGAGCTTTTGTTCGTACTGAGGATTTTGGCAGTGAGTTCTTCATGGGTCGGTTGATGAAGAAGGTCCCTGAATCCCGGATCTGCTTCTTAGAAGGTAAGCTACTGTCTTAAAAAATCTGATTTTTTTTAATTGTTAGCTATACAAACTAAGTACTAATAAAGCACTATTGCATGACTGGCAGGGCAGTTTTACCAGAGAGGATAAATATCTCATCATTGAATTAATACTTACTATAATGGATTCAGTTCACTGCAAAAAAGAAAATTAAGGTGACAGAGAAATAGTTGTTTTCATTTTTACAGCTAGTTTTGGATAAAAATATAGTATCGTTTCCAGTCCAACAATAAAATTCAGGTCCCTGAGAATCCAGCTGTTTCACTTAGTGAAGGAGATCCTGCACTATTTTAGCCTAAGCCTATGCTGGACATGCATACGTTTGCACTTCCTGAACAAAAAACAGTGAAAACTTGTGCCTAAGGGAAAACCAGAGGAATTGTCTCTCAGGCTCAAAAATGCAAGGTCAAAACTAATCTCCCAGGGTGTTAACAGGCTTGTTCTCAAAAATGGAAGCCTACAAATGCAAAGGCTGTAAGATCACATTGTAGTTAGACCCTTATCAATATAATTCTCCATCAAATCTCTCAGACTGCAAACTTTCACTCTTTCTTTTTATACCAGCTTTGTTACACTTGTACACCTAAGTACTAGAAGACAAAAACTTGATACCAAAATAGGGGCTAAAAACGAGCAGGCAAATAAAAATGACACATCATCCATTTAAAACAAACTGAAGAACAGCATAAACCTTGCAAATGTCATCTGATGATAACAGTTCTGTAATTCATGATGTGTGAGTGTTTGAATTAGAAAGCTCTTTCCTTTTGCAGGCATGTGGGGTAGTTTATTTTCATTGAATGTGTTATATATCTGGAATTCATCCCATTCATCAGAAGATTTCTGGCACAAGTGGACCCGGGATAAAATCAACAATATAGGTAGAGTGTCGTACTTCTTTCTCACTGTGTATTTATTGTTAGATAGATTTAATGGTAGATAAACCATCATACTCATCTGCTATGTGAGATGTGCAACATGTATTTGACATTTTTGGCATGTTTCTTCAAAGGCTGCATTGTTTTCTGAAGGAATTGTGTTCAAAGTCTCAAAACATAATTGGATAACTTAAACAACTCCAGTCCTGTGATCTATGTGCTCACTGAGGGCTCAACACTTATGTTGGCAGATGTGTAAAAAAATGTTCAGGAATAATAAGATTGATCTGCAAATTATTAATAAAGCAAAAATATTTTGACTATAGTAAGTAGGAGCTACTGTAATACAAATGAGTACAACAATTACACTTTCCCAAAGCCTGCATTTAATCTGTTCCACAAGCGTGCTTATGTCTGGTGCACATTATTATTACTGCCTGGTACTGGGTCTTGCTTTTTATCCAAGTCTAGACTGTGTGAGGAAATGGTAGTTGGCTGGTAAGAGTAGCATTTTATTTCCTTTTTAATTTGGTCACGTGTGTTCATTGAATCTTTTCATCTTAGGCCTTATAAATAAAGAAAACACTGTTTTTTATTACTTATCTTGACATGCTGGGGGATGACCTTGCTCTAGGCAGGTAGAATTTAACAGCCTTTCCCTGTGCAGAGGAGGAACCCCTCCTGCCAGTGAAGCTGCACGAGCTGAGAACTCGTCTGTTCACCCCTCCCGGCCCCCTTGGCAGCGCTCTTCGCAGCATCCTCACTGACCGCCTCTGCATTGCCCAGGATCACAACTTCCTAAAGGGTTTCCAGTTGCATAATGACTACCTGGAGAACAAGCACTTCTGCAGATGGAAAGGTAACAGAAGACCTGTGTGTCTGGGAAGAGGATAAACACACAGAAAAAAAACCCCAAAAACCAGATTTTATATTAAACCCATTCTCCAAGGTTAGAGGCCATGTTTGGGCAGAATCACTATTAAATCAGTCAGTTGTGGCACACTGGGATGTAGGATGGAGTGATGTTAAGCCTTGTGCCAATAGTTCACTGGTGGTAGGGGCACCAGGTCCTGATGGTGTTCCACCCTTTCTCTGTTTGAAGACACACTCAGTGGGGAGGTACAAGAAGCCTCCTTCATGAATGTTGCCACTGCAGGTCCAAAACTGCGTGTGGCTGGTGTTGGGAGGGCAGAAGAGAAGGATTATGATGAATGTTGCTTCCCCAAAGACAGCAACCAGTTAGGGCTTAGTTATGCCAGTTTCCAGTTAGACTGGAAAGCAGGCTAACCAGTTTTATGCTATTGCCCTTACAACAAGAAATATCTTTCCTTTTAGATACTGTGTTAGACACATTTCCCAACCAGCTGACACAATCAGAGGAACTCCTGCCTCTAGTAGATACAGGATTTTTCATCAATACAAGCATCATGCCACTTTTAAAACCAGAGAGAAAGGTGGACGTCATCCTGCATTTAAATTACAGTGCGGGATCCCAGATACTGGTGAGTATTTCTTCTTCAATAGCTGCAAACTCAGAAGTTTCTAACACTTAGGCACTATCTATATTGTTCCTACTAAGTGTCTTAACCACTAGTATTTTTAGCTTAATGCTGCACTGTGATATTTCTTCTATAGGCTATACATATTCCCATTTGTTTTTCTTGTACAATACAACTGTTTTGTGCTAAGAACACAAAAACCTTCTCTCCACTGATGGAGTGCTTTCCAATAGGGGTTTCAGAGCTTTCACAGAGCTAGATAGGAAAATGCCTACTTTGTTACTAGACTTCAAGAAATCCTGAGCCCTGAAATCCTTTTTAAGTCTTACTATTGTTCTGTTCATTGATTCAGCCTCTGGACCAGACCTGCAAGTACTGCTCAGAGCAGGGAATCCCTTTTCCCAGGGTAGACCTGAGTGAAGAAGACAGGAAAAAACTGAAAGAGGGTTACCTCTTTGATGGTGCTGAGACTCCAGGAGCGCCAGTACTGCTGTTTTTCCCACTAATTAATGATACCTTCCAAAAATACAAAGCACCAGGTAAGTAATCAAACATATAAAAAAAAAAAAGGTTGACATCACAGCCAGCCTATTGAAGGGAATATATTTAATACTCCAACACTTACACTTCACTGCTGGCTCATTTTAAAACACCAGACCTCTCTGTCACTTAGTTACTTGTTTTACCAAATCAGATTTGCTGCCATGACAGTCCTGTTTTAATCCTCACGCTAGTTAGTTTGTGGGTGACTTTGATGTACATATGTGAGTCATGGGCACAGCCTAGAACTGCAGTGTAGACCCATGTAAAAGGAATAATCACCATTTTTCTTCCTTCATCATGTGAAGCAGTTGATATCCACCTGAGCCAGGGACTGAGCTGTCAGTTTTAAAAATACTTCTTTGTTTAAAACATAATTTTAAAAACCCACAGGAGTCATTTAGATTATGAACTCTCTCTGTGGACAGATGCCTCCTTTCCCTGCTCTGTTAAAAGTCTGCTTGCTTATGACCAGTAACTCCCATCTCTACCTTTCCTTCTAGGTCAGAAGCGCTCAGAGTCAGAGATGGAAGATGGTGAAGTTGATCTCTATGGCTCCTGTTCACCTTATTCAACATATTCACTCCAATACACTGAGAAGGCATATGACCGTCTGGTTCAACTGGGTGAATACAACATCCTGAACAATGAGGACCTCATTATGCAAGCCTTGCACACAGCAGTGGCACAGAAAAGGCAGAAAAAGAAATAACGTCAAACAAGGGAGGATACTCTTGTGTCCCTTAACCCACCAGGAGGCTGAAGCTCCCTTAAGATCAGCTAGCCGGCTTCAAAGGATTCCTGCTCAGCTCCACTTAATGGCAATCTCAGATGAACAAAGAAGACACTGAAGAGAAACTTTTTTATCCAAAGAATTTCACTGCAGCAATTCATTGCAATTCAGCTGCAACAGTGGTACAGAGGATGGGCAGCCATGAGGAAGAAAGTGCCGAGATGACCATGAGCATGGTGCTAGTTCCCTTGAGAAAGAGTTTGAAATATTTAAGTCTAACATGTTTAGGGCAGACAAAATTAAAAGCATATTTTATTAACATGATTTGTGCTTTGTGTTTGTCAGGTGGTGGTGAGGCAAGCAACAGCCTGTGGGCCCGGTTTGTGAAGGGACTGTGGCACATTGTAGACGTATGTTTAGAGAAAGAAAGGTACATGTCATATGGCATCCTGAGGGCACAGATCACCTCCAACAGTGGCTTTGGGCAGAGACAGAGGAAGCATAGGCCATGGGTATCAGATAAACCGAGAAAGCAAAAGAGTGGTTCTCCACTGCTTGGCTATCAAGCTCTTCTGTGAGCCCCCTCACTGTTTCTTGGCTACCCGCTCCTCTTCTCACTCCTGGTGTGATTGGTAGTAACATAGCGACTAGAAACACAAGCTGAACAGGACAACACTGCTGGCTTTAATCCCCCTCGAAACAAGAGCAAGGATGTGCAGGTCCTTGAATTCATCAGCTCCACCTGCCCACACTGCTGGCTGGGTCTTGCATGAGCTGAGCACCTGCAGAATTAGGAGGCACCCACAAGGTGGGGAAACGACTTCACGTGGTCTTGGTGCAAGAAGGAAGATCTTGTGTCTTGCAATAGTGCACCTAAGGAGGATATACTGCTCCACGAATGTTACCTTTTCCTCTTGAGATAGAAAATATTTATTTTCCCTATACTGTTGCTGTGAACCTTGTGCCACCCGTGAAGAAGACAAGAACAGCGCAGACCTATAGAGAACTCTGGAAGCTCTGGGAAGGTTTGCTACAGCAAGTATATTCTGCAAGACAAGATACTGCAGGAGGATCTGTGCCTCCTGAGCTGTAATTTCTCTTGGATTGTCTCTGCAGCAAACCCAGCACTGACCTGCACATACATGGCATAATTTGACCATTTGGGCCAAATGTGCAGTGATGAGAGGTTGCCTAATGTAGGCTTCTGTCCCTGTTCCCAGGAGGGAAGAAATGGTGGAGCACTTTGCTTGCACCCATAGCAAAGATCCTCCAGCTCTTCTTGTGTTCCTCGCTGCCTGATTTGTTTCCTAGCATTAAGATGCTTTACTTGTTCATTTGAAAAAAAAACAACAAAACAACCAACCAAAGAGTAGAGAAATATCTTCATGAGATTAAAAACTGGATCACACAGTCATAGCAATATGAGTACACAGGAGTGTTTATTTCCAAACGCACAAATAAGCTTCTTTTGATTAAGTTCACCCTATGCAACCCATGTTCTATGTTGAATTAATAACACAAAACACACTACTACTTTACAGACCAAACGAGTTACTTTATGTTTCTCCTGCAGCATCCAGTTCTCAGTTACTAACAGATGGTACAAATTCCCTAATTCTTCATAAGTATTTGTGTTATTAACTAAAGTAATATTGAAAACATGAATAAAAATAGGACCAACGGGTGATATTTACAGCATGTGATAGATCTCCCAAAATAAGTAAAGCCCACTCCATATCTGCATGCATTTCTTTTTTCTTATTCTGTGGTAATTTGAGAATATTGGGTTGGAAGATGAAAACACAAATTTTTAATACAAGATTTTGATTCTCCCGGACCACCTACTATGAATTATCAGTGACTTTTCAAGCATACTATTTCTTAATAGTAGTGAAAAAAGTCAATTATGTGTTTAATTGCTTTCTGCTCAAGTTTTCTACTTTTGCCCCTTGTCTGGTTATTTTCTAATGTGCTTAATAATGTAAAGGTGAGCTGAGTTTCTCGGTATATGTACCAGTACAGCATCTACAATTTGAAGCCTACTAAAACCACTTGTGGTTACATTTCAATGCTAAAATTCTTTGGCTTCCACAAAAACTTTGTACTGGGTTTATAGGGCAAGATTTTGGTAGCAGGGTGCGGTGCTGCTGGGGGGGCCTCTGTGGTTTCCAGCCACTTTTCAATGTTCAGGTGCAGGATTTCATCTCTATTTTCCAGATGAGTAGATAAAGGTATCTGCAGTGTGCTTGGCTGAGTCATGTCACTCTCAAGCTTTAAATAGCATCATCAGAGCCTGGTAGAGGGAGCAGGACACGTTGTTTCTGTAATGACACACCAATCAAGGACAAAAGTGCTCTGTGCAGCTCCCTGTTTTAAAATATAGGCAAAAAGGAGTGTCAGTGCCTGGGAAGGGTGTCAGTGAAATGCTTGTCTTGTTACTGTAAGGGAGCTCTCGGAATATAGTCACACTTTTATTTCTGTAGTGCTGAAAAGTTGTAGCTTTAATAGTACAATTTGTCCAGGGTAGACTCTCAAAAGGGTTTTTTTTTGTGAGTTATGCACAGGTTCTGCCTCTTAGCTCTTCTTCATTTTGCGTTTATGCTTCCAGGATGAAATTCTGAAAGTTAGTCTTCTTGCAGTCAGCCTGGACTGATTTCCTCATGACAAGTTCACTTTCTTGGCACAGTCAGCGTGAACCTCTCAAGAGATGGTTCTTATGGCTACCAAGAGTTCAGAAGCAATTTCCTCTCAGAATACCACCAGTGTCTCCAGCTTCAGCCATTCACATATCAGTGGGGAGGTGGGGTATTTACCACATGGTTTCGTCCTTGACCTTTCTTCTAAGATACCCCCTCAAATTGATAGGCTCTTTTAAATTACTGTGGTCATTTATAAAATGTCTCATTTTAGACATTTTCTGGGGGATGGTTTTGCTCAGCCTATCTCAAGATTCAACAAACCTGGAGGAGGCTTTTTACACCTTCCACATGTGAAATCCAAACAGAAGGTTCAGCAAGGAGCAGCAGTAGGCCTGGGAGACCTCCTCACTCAGGAGAGGAGAGCAAGGGCTGCGAAATGCTAGAGGTTAAAGCTAAGCCTGGAGGGATAGTTAGGGTGTTTGGCTCCTTTGCCTTTGTAATCCTTGTTTGCAAGTACATAATGATAAGTCTTCAGCCAAACATTGAGGGACAGTTTTCTGGGGCATGGTTTTCCCATTCTTGCTTGCTAAATGGGCCTACCAGCTTGCACTTCTTTAATTAGTCTATTTTATAACACTGTACAGTTAGCTCTGATTAGCTCCTATTAGGTTGCAGAAGAACAAAGTAAAGCAGTGAATACTGTTTTGTATTTGTACTATTCACCTTATTTCTTCCTACAGATTTATAAAAGCCAGAAGTAACACCAGATCATATTATTTGACTTATTAGATGTCAGACCTGTACATGCCATGCAGTTACTTAAACAGACTAAAGTGTACCTTGAAGAAAAATGATCCCTCGTCTTTAAAGATACCAGGAATGGTGAACTTACATTTCATAGAACAATGTGGGTGATCATCTTCTAGCAATAAGTATGCACATTATTTCCAGTCTCATTTAGCTTGGCCAAAGCCCAAACACTAGTTCTTGTTAAATCTTTTACTATTAACTTAAACACCATTGCATCACCATTGTTTCTTCATTAAAGTAAATTTTATAAAATATACCAAGGTTACATCACAGTCTTCTTTTAATCAAACCAGTAGATTCGGCCTTTCAAGTTCTCATTTTAAAACAAAAAATCTTTATTTGCTAGAGCTGTACTGTTCTTGCACTCCCTCCAGCTCTTTGTCATCCCTTTATAAAATGCAGGTTTCAGTATGTTTCCCAATATTGAGTATACAGAGATAAACATTGCCTTGTTATTCTCATATTCTTATATATAAACGACTTCCCAGTTTCAACAGACAGAATCCAGTTGTCCACATTCACCATTAAAGACTTCTGCTGAGTTGCTTGTCTTCTGGTGAGTTGCTGTTTTCAATATTACAGTCCTCCCTTTCATAAGGGGGTGTAAATTGCTACATACATTTGCCATTCTTTTAATCATAGCATCACACTTCATTGTGTTAGAATTAACTGTGGTTAATCAGGCCAGTTTATCAAGCAGGTTTGATTGTTCTGCACGATTGCTCTGTCCTCAGCATTACTCAGCACTCTGAGTCTTTGTTCTAAGAGCAATTTGCCCAGTCAGGATGTCGTGCTTATTTCCAAATTACTCATGAAAATGCTGAATAGTGTTCAAGACCAGTAAACTCTTAAAAAATCCTCAAGAGAAAACTTTTATCAGTGATGTTTCTCACTGAGGATTAATTCTGAAATCAGTTAGCAAACAAATTCTTAACCTTACTAATAAATACTTTTTTTTCAATGTTTGCATAACAAAATCTTACTATTTTTGCACAGTGTATAAGTAAAAAACCTGCAATTGCAGGATAGAAAAAAAGCTCGGTCTCTTCTTTTGAATAAATGCACTATTTTTTACTGACTGGCTTCCACAAGGTAGCTCAGTGCTTACCAAAACTGCTCATCACCTTACAGGGAACCTCTAATGCCAACTCTGAAAGGTTTCTTTTCCATGCAGTTATATTGCATCACCATTTTACTGTGCCGTGCACCTTACTGGTGCAACACCCTGTAATTGCTTTGGCATCCTTTGGCTTTATTGCACTCTGGTCACAGAAAAACAGCTTCACTACTGTGGTTTGCAAGATCAGTGCAAGGGAACAGCACACTTCAGTTTTGGCAGTATATTGCGATCACCTCCAGTACGTACCTAAGATACGGAAATTAAAGAATTCATGTGCATAAGCCAAATACAAGGGAGACTTTCACAAAGCTTAATAGAAATAGATTTTAAAGAAAAAAAGGAAAATGAAATGCACAATTTTATCTACCTTTATTAAGATCGGCTCCCAACAGCTTTCTTATCCTTTTTATTATTCCCAACTATATAGTTCTTAAACTCTTAACCATATGGCTAGACATTCAGTTCTTGTGCAAGCCAGGTAGGTCCCTTATTTCTGCTTCCATGGAAAGGATTCAGACATCATTTTTACTCTCCTTAGGTGTTTTTATACATATTTATACACGTGCGCGCACACACATACACGTATGGAATTTGTCTGGGTGGAACCACCTGCTGTCCAGACAGTAAATTGTATTAGTTAATGACTGTCCTAAGGCTAACTTATTATACGTCATCCATCATTTTGGGGGACAACAATCCCTTGGGTGGTGGAGTGCAGCTTTCAGTGTATAATTGCTTTGTATGCTGAAATGGGTATTTCATATAAACATGTACATTAGCATATGCTGTACGAAACATATGAAACATAAATGAGAAGAATGTCTGTGACTTTTAACTAACTCTTGACTGAAGATAGGCGTTGCTACTAACCACAGGGATGATGGAGCATTTGGTGTTTATGACTGCCAGCCCAAACTTTGAGGAATAGCAAGAGAACCACAAGTGGTAATATATGATAATCGATTTCCAGTTAATCAGATATTGTGCCCACTATTGCAATGGCAACTAGGGTAACCAATCTACTGACACCTTATCACATCCCTCTTGCTACTTTTGAAAATGGGCACAACATTAACTTTCCTTTCAATCTTCTGCAGTATTTCGAGAAATAAAATAGCTGAACCACAGACAGCCAAGAATCTTCCTAGACTACACTTTTGGAACTAATTAGTAAGTATTATTTCTATTCTGTCTTAATATATATTGTATGGCTATGTGTTGCAAAGCATTTCATAATATTCATCAATGAAACATGTGAAGTTTTTTCTTTCCCAACATAGAACAAGTGTTTTATTTGCATTCCTG
>NW_010198290.1:103817-119557 GCF_000695765.1 Mesitornis unicolor
TGCGTCACTACTAATTATTTTGCTATCTCTATGAAATAATGAGTATAAACCTTTCATAGGATTTTGCTTTCTCCTCATACAAATTTCCTTTATATTTCCATATATACATAAGTGTATATATACTTTCTATTGTCGCCCTTGGAAATCGTATCTTTTCTATATTCTATGAGTTATGATTTACTTTGAAAGTTTTGTTATTTTCCTTTTTCCCATGCCTTGTGCATTGCTTTTTCACGTACAAATGCTGCCGCCTTATCACCTCTGAAAGAGGCCATGCTTTCAGCCAAAATTGTGAAATGGTGATAGCCCACATCATACCACTGGGATTTCCTCAGCTACAGCAGGAACAGATATTTATGCCACCAGGGACATCTTTCAGCCCACCCTGACCTTTCCTACTTGCTTTTAGCATGAAGCTGCAATGTTGAGCCACCAAAATAATACTTACTCCTCTTTGTCAATCACACAGGTTTCTTTACCAACAGCTAGTCTGACCTTATCATTGTCTTGGACTTGTGGAAATAAAAGGAATAATTAATTTTCCTTTCATGTTGTAGATACATGTGCACAGATGTGCAACGTGATCTAATTGAGTAGGTTTTAGTCGTTACATCACATGAGGTCAAAATATCAAAACCATGTCAGAGTTGCGTACAATTGCTGTTTAGACAGGTTTCCACATGCTTCAGTAACATGTAGTTCCCTTACATTTGTTATAATGGATATTCAGCAATGTTTGCTACTTCAAATTTGTCTTTCTTTAATCTGTGTTTTCTTGACCTGACCTAAGAGTTATGCTTGTCTTTGATGTCTGTGAGTTTTAACACAGTATCATGTTGCAATGGTGATTTAATTTAGCATGTAATAGGATGTACTTACATAGCTGCCTATCTCAATCTCCTGGAGAATGTTTCTTTCCTTACGCATTTCTGAAACACTTCCTTAAGATGTTTTGCAATTGTTTCTTTAAAGTCCTTCCATGTGGAGCTGTTAACATCATTTAATCTTTGTGATCAACCCTTTTGTGAGCAAGTGGCCATGCCAGATTCCTGCACGAGTTTGTAGTTTGTTCAGTAGGAGCATGTGGAATCATAGCTGAACTCTTCTGCTTACCAACCTCAAGTTCTCCCAACTGCCAGGCCTTTTGGAGCTCCCTGAGAAATGGCTTTCTTTTGTTAGCAGCCATGTAGAATCACACACGTAGCATCACTAAGATCATGTCCCATGCGTAGCTGGCAACAGATGCAACGTCAGATGGCACAGAATGCAGGTTTGTGGGGTGTCTGTGTGACTCCCAGCAGAGCCTGGGTTTGTTAAGCACTGCTTGCATGACCTACCAGGTGCCCTGGAAAGGCTGGCACTTCATCCTCCCTGTGACAACACGCTGTATATAGGGCAAGATACACTTCCATGCACACCTCTTCAGATTGCACAATGAGTCACAAGGCTTGAAGTCAACATGGCAATGGGGACATGGCTTCTGCACATGGGGAAAGACACTGGATGCAAGAGCTTCTGCAACAGCCAGGCCTTTCTCACTCAAGAAAGAGGCAATTTCAAACCAGGAATTTCAGTACTGCAAGATTAGCTGGAGTGAGTACATCACCTTACCCTGTACTTCCTCTTTCTCTTCAGCCTGCAAGTGGGATGGGAAATGCTCACATAGCCTGGCAGCCTTTCCTCGGTTGGGTATGCCTTGCCTACAGATCTCCTTTTCCTATACCTTGTGTTTTCTCACCAGGGCTCTCATACTGGAGACAGCCATCTGCCCCGGCTTGTGGAGGAGAAGGGAGCTGCAGTGTCTCTTGGCTGTTTCTGTCTCTCTAGGTTAATGAGGAGGGAGAGATTTCATTTTTTTTCAGTACTGCTTCAGATGTGGCCTCTGGTCTCACAGTGCACTGTCCTGCCCTCTTCTGTAGCATAGAATATGACAGAAATGTTAGGAATTTTATCATACAAAAACCTGAGCCATTGCCAAGTTGAGAAAAGCAGTCTCCTGATGCCTGCTGAAACACTGGCTATGCTGCTTTTGACTGAAAGGGCAATGCACTCAGAAAGGTACCATGCTTGCTCTTACACTGAGGAAACAAACGGATCCTGCTTAGCAATGGGAAAGGCTTTGAGGAACTGCCAGAATTAGTGGCAAACCTGTCACCTGTATTGCAGTCCCTTGATCCTGCAAGGGACTCTTAAATAACAGTTCTCATGGGAAACCACATTTCTCTCTCTATATCCAGCATACGCACTCTGGTGACCAACAGTGTTATGCATGGACTAGATTCTTGTAATATACTTTACCCCTCAGAGCTAACTGCAATGAACACTGGAAATTTAAAGTTGATGACAGCATATGATGTCCCATGTGTTGGACAAGAAAAGGAAACTCAAAGACATACCCCACCAGCACTTGCTGATTTCATTACGATATGAAGATACTGTTAACTTACTACAGCTGAAAAGGCTTAGAAGCCAGTTACTTCAGGATAAGTTGCTTTAGCAGTCCCTATGTCTTTTAGTGTTTGATAGGAGACTACGGTGATGCTGGTAAGAACTAGAAACCTAGGCAGAGCATGCCTTAAAAAAGAAAGACTAGTTTAAGATCCTTATATATAAGCTCAGTAATGAAGTATTGCACTTATACACATGCACAGGTCACCTGCAAGTCAAATTTTTCAGAAGAGTGGTTATGTTCTGTGTAAGAATAACCAGACCAAATAACTTTGCAAATCTGAGCTACTGACAGTATTTGTCTGTTTCTGAAATATTTCCTGAATTTCATTTTTTTCTGAGTAATTTTTTTCTGAGCGGATAAATTCAGACTATATGTAACAACAAATATCTATACTCTGTATTTGTCATGGGAAAGAGCATACAGTGCCCTCCTGAAAGCGATATAATACTCCTGGTGGACAAAAATACCTCTTTTTCTGCTGATCTAACTTTATTGCCCAAATTTTCTCAAGCCATTTAGCTTTTTCTGTCCTAGTGTGTTCATATTTGAATTACGGATAAATACATATCTTTCTCATTATGACCAATATGTTTATCCTATTAAAATAAAGGGCATATGGGTCATCAGTAGCAACAACGTGAATCAGATCAAGTTACACAGCCATTGCCATATTACAGCCTGATTCTTATGCGTGATATCTGTCATTGCTGTCATGGAGATTGCTATGATTTCTCAATTTCTGACATGAACATTTTTACTCTTATTTAGATGGCCCATCATGTGTTATTACTTTTAATATGCCTGAAGCATCATACTGCTATGAGTCACATTAGCTGCATCTTTCTGTAACCCTGGGGAGTAGAAGGTGGCTCTTTCTAGTAAAGATACTTATCAGGAGTAAAACAGAAGGGCTTTCAGGGAAGCTGGATCCCGTGTTCAGAAAGGTGGTCTGGGAAATCTGACGGGGAATTGTGCTGCTGACAAGAGGGGCAAGAGGGGCTAGGGCATGATATGAAAAAGCCCATGATAGAGGGATGAGACATAAAGGAGAGTCTGTAGGCTGCAAAGGAGCTGGAAAGGATGGGAAAGAGGTTGAAAAGGGTTATCATTGTGAACAACTGAGAAAGGTCAAAAGCAAACACACAATCTAGCTGATCTTCTATTTGCTCTTAGCAAATGTTAAATTTTGCCTACCTCAGTTGTTGCACTTTTAGGTCATGTTGATTATAGTCTTAGACACTATCAGACTAGTGAGGAAACAGAAAAATCATTACAGAAAAAAGCCTCAAATGACATCCACTTCAAGGCAGAACAAATTTGGGTGATCTACATCTCACCAGTAGCTCACCAGATGACAGATAGACCTGAGAATTGCCATAATATGGGTATCTATGTGTGGCCTGGCATAGTTTTTCTGCTTCTTGAGCTGCACTAAAGGTATCTGTTATGGTTTAAGGGTTACCAGCCTGAAAGGGAAGACAGGTGGTGTCTGTAGGACCCTGGGGGGTCTGAGATCAGTTCTGTTCCCTCCGCTTTCCGGCCACAGCCTATAAAAATCTGAGGAGACCAGAGGTTTTTGGTGCTTTTCCTGGTTTTCTGGGCTGCTTCCTGTCGCATCTTGGAACGCCTGGGCCTACCTCCATGTGCTCAGCAGCATCCACCACCATCCGCTCCCCTACACCACTATGGTCCCTGGTGACGAGTCACAGCGGTCACAGCAGCCACGAGGCACTGCTCAGACACTTCCACTCGGGACTACTGGGATTGGGTTTTGTATATAGTTAAATATCCTTTGTCCCTTATTAATTCCCTTTTCTTTTCCCCTATTGTTTTTCATTTAACTTATTATAGTCTTAACTTCCAACTTTGTGTGAAGCATCTTTTCTCTATTCCCTTCTTTTTAATCCTTCCCTGGGAGGGTAGGGAACAATAGAGGGAAAATCCTGCTCCCTGGGTTTGCCCTGAGCCTTAAACGGAGACAGTATCATTTGACCTCTGGGGCTCTGCTCCACAAGTTGTGAGTGCATAACCTTCAGATAGCTGTAGCAGTTCTCTTCTTTCTATTCTTCCCCCTGACTTTCCCCGTTTGTCCCAGACATGTCTCAGATGCTTATGAAGCACCTGCTACCACAGATTGGAGCCTGGGGTTCTGTCAAAAACCCAACTTAATATTTCTCCCTTAATAAGCCTGGGCATGAGCTACCACTGCACAACCTGTGCTTTATGAGCAGCAGTCCCAAGTCAAGCTGTCCCGTCCATGATCACAGGGGCTTTAGGTGATCCGAAACGGGAATATGGCAGGAAGTTTGTACTCATACTGGTACTTGCAGCATCATATTTGTCACTCTGATTCTGGCAAAACCTCTTCTTTATAATTTGAATGATTCTATGATAGGATTTTTCATTTATATGCTAATAGAGCTTTTGCCCAAGGGTGTTTTTCAGCTTCGCATTGTGACAGGGTGAATCACATGTTAACAACACAACTAAGTTCCTCAATGTCAGGTTCCCTCAGCATCAGTGACTTTGGAAACAAGTCATTAAAGAGGATATACTGATTACTCGAGGTGGGATTCACCTCATCTTCAGTCACTCAGAAGTGAGGTGTCAAGTACCATTTACAAGGGGAGGTAGTGATAGAAGTGATAGAGAGGGAATGGTTTTAAACTGGAAGAGAGGAGATTTAGACTTAGATATTAGGAAGAAATTCTTTGCTGTGAGGGTGGTGACACACTGGAACAGGTTGCCCAGGGAAGCTGTGGATGCCTCCTCCTGGAAGTGTTCAAGGCCAGGTTGGACAGGGCTTTGAGCAACCCGGTCTGATGGGAGGTGTCCCTGCCCATGGCAGGGGAGTTGGACCAGATGATCTTTAAGGTCCTTTCCAACTTAAACCGTTCCATGATTCTATGATTCTAAGTATGACCTGGACACTTAGGCTTCCTCAGAAGAATCCAATGTAGAGGGGCTTAGACTCTACCTGCAGTTGCCATGCTTGCTTTTTCCTCCATTCAGTACACAGAGCACACAGGCAACCAGCTTTGACTAGAAGTCTAACTTACAGGTTACTTAATTTAGGTGAAGTCAAGCCTACCCTAAATGCATGTCTTGTGAAAAGGTCATGTTTGCCTCAAAAGGAATAGTGCTTTATGGCAAGTAGCAATTTAAACTTCGAACTAATTTAGGAAATTCAATACCAGTGCCAGCTTTGAGTCAAAGATGCCTTTGCCTTCCTCTGACTTGAGCTTAAAAAACAGGTATTTCATACCGGGAAGGCTTGAGTCAGGAAAGAGTTAGTTGTTAGGCAACAAGCAACTCATAGTCACCTTCCTAAGGGATGTTAGAGGCTTCTTCACCTCCACCCCATTTCCTTTTGTCTTAAAAATCAAAGATGAACCATGACACATGTAAATGAAAACCAGCTCTCATGCAAAAACCTCACACCCATTAGCTTCCATACATTAGAGAAACAAGACCTGCAGCTGATAACCTTTGTGGGGCACAATTACAAAGAAATTGTAGCTAATGTTCTCATTCCTCTGTTGTGCTACCACACCTCTTCTAGGCACTTCAATCAAGGATACAGATAGACCGTAGCAGAAGAAATAGAAAATGTTTTGTGTGTACAGTTATTTTTCTAAAACTGTTTCTGGTCACTATTTTTACAGAAATTAAAAAAAAAAGGCAGATTCTAAGACTTTTTTTTACGGAAGTGCAAGTGCTCATTCGAAGCAAAGCATTGGCCAAAGCTGGGGAGAAGCTTGTGACTGTCCTTTGCCCATTGCTGTCATTTATCTAATTCTGGTTTCAATTAAGCAGTTCCTATTCCATCAAGAAGTTTCAATATGATGAAGGTGGGAACAGAAGTTCACAGCAAACCTTTCCCTTGCAAAATATGATAAAATAAATGTGCTTATTTAATTTAAAAACTCAGAAAATGTAGGGATAAAATTAAACCTAAGAAATCAAACTTTTGCAAGGGTGGATTACTGCAGGTAAGATGTTCAAACTGTCTTAACTTGTTCCCCTTGCAGCACCAACTTTTCATATTGATTCACCTGTGCATGTAAGAAAAGTATGTAATGAGGCTGCTGGAAGTGGTTGGGTTTGTGTCTAGTTTCTGTCAGTCCAGATTCTTGCAGAACACTCATTGCCACAGTCAGAGTGGCTGTGATTTATGCAGGTCTCTAACTAGAAGCATCATGCTTTATCATCCAATTAGTCTCGAGTCCTTCCATAAATGCTATTTTTTAATAATTTGGGAGGACTTTCAATACAAATGTGTGTGTGTCTAATAATGCTTGCATTGTGGATTAGAAAATCTAATCACTGAGCTTCCTAGAGGTGTGCTGAACACATGCAGATCCTCATTAGAAAAAATGTACAGGATGAGCCCCTTAAATTCCAATAACCTGCTAGTAATGCCCAGCCAGCTGGTGATCTGAATAAAGTTGCTCAGAAATCTGAATGTTTTCTTCATCATAAAATGACAGTTCTGACTGAGGAAAATGAAAATGAAGAATTAAAACCTCCTAACATATGACGTTAATTTAGTTTGTTGAAATGTTTCACAATTTTTCAAAGTGAAATGCTTGAATGTAATTTAAATCTGTTAAGATGCATACTGCATTAAATATAAAGCCCAGAAATAAGAAAACATCTCAAATGGAAATGTGACATATCTTTTAGGGAGCACAGAGATGTTGCTTATCAAATTTCTCTCCTCTTTCATTTCTTTTGAAGTAGAACACTACAATAAAAACCAACATCTAAGTGCAAATCATAATGCAACATCACTTTTCAGGGAAAAATATTCCTTATGAAGAGTTCCTAACACCTCCATACATAAATGTCTTCCTTCTAGTGATCATCCCCAACTTTTGAAATATTTTTTTTATTATGGAGGCAGTAGTACGTGGAATTCAGAGTCTTTGCATGGAAGCAGTAGGTAGATATGTCTATTAGGCTATTATTATCATCACTTTTAGGTTATCTCTGTAAGGGTACCTCTCATAGACTATCTCTATCAGATCATCAATCAGGTTATCACTCTTATTATAGTTCTATGAGCCCCCAGGTGGGAATGATTTGGTTTCTAGTCACAAATGACTGCAAATACGAACATTCACATCTTACAACAGATGTGTTCTTTGGACAAGTAGGTGGGAAATTTTCCTGTTTCAGAAATCATGGAGGGGTGGAGCTCTGACTCAATGTAATAAAACACCTGCTCAGCAACTTCTGACATCCTTCAAGGCTGTAAATATGTTTCAGGAGGCACTGGCAACTGTGGAGCTTAATGTTCAGGTGCCATTCACAGCACCTGGTTTTAATGCAGCAGCGATCTCGATGGGATCAGCCTCTGCCTTCCATCAGGTAAGTGGAAAACAAAACAAGTCTTCAAGTATTTGATTCAGGTTTGTCCTCAGACTATAGAAAGGTCAAGTCCACTCTCACATGTAGGACATAAATCTCCATGAAAACAAGATTGGCCTTCCTTGGCTATTTGCAGCTATGAGGACCTGGAGTTGGTATCTTTCCTTATAGCACAAAACAGCTGCCATTTTCCTGGCACATTCATTTTATCCACGACAATGAGGAAAAGTGACTTGCCCATTGCACGTTGCAATTCCACATTGAGTAGCTGAAATAAGTAGAAAAATTGGCCTTTACTCTCTTTTTCATTCTTTGTTCTTCCTCCCTCAACAGCATTCAAGCAACAATTCAAGCCCCTTGGAAAATGAAGACAGAAAATGGATGATGCACTACGTAGCCCCAAGTGACGTTGATGCTAAGGTACCAACTTCAACAAACTAAAAATAGGTGGGAGAAAAAAACAATATTTTTTTGAGAAGGGTAGGATCTTTTTTTATTTTTTTCCAAATTTGGTTATTAAAGAGTCACTTGCTTATTCAGAAATAGGAACATTTCATGAAAGAAAATTTTCTTTAGGTGAAACATCTGGATTTTGGTTTGGTTTCGGGTTTTCTTTTGGTTTGTTGTTTTCTTTTTCCCATTCCTTTATCTGTTTACACGAAGTGCATTATTTTCATGGTTTTATTACTTCAGAAATTCCTTGGGGAAAATGTTCTCAATTTACTGATAAAATGGGACTGACTTAGCCCTTCTTTTAATGCTATCTACCTCTATTGATTTTAATGGAGTTTTAGCCCAGCACAAGTGGAGAACATTGCCAGTGTTGGAAAGTCAGAGTATCGTTGTTGGCAATTGGAGCATTGTTTTTTGGTCTTCAATGCCAGTTTCCAGAACAAATGCCCACTGTTCAACTCATCACAACGAAACAACAACTCTAGCCACCTTTGCAGGGCCTGTGACAGAGATATATTTGCATCAAACACGAACCAGCTGTATCAGTGATGATTTTTGTCTCCACTCTCAGCTTGCAGCTGACTATGTGTCAAGCTGCCTGAAAGTAAAACCAGGTGGCTTCAGACAAAAAGCTAATTTACTTTTGATGACATCTTAAATGGCGTGTGATTTGAGTGTCTATAGCTCACAGGAAACCTGTGTGTTTAATTTCTTATTTGTGCAAGCAGACTTCCAAATCAATATAAAACTACAAACATCATTTTGCTTATGTATGTCACAACCTTAACAAACTGATTGATCAATCTGATCTCTTGCTAGTAGCATTCTGGCAGCTCCTACAGATGGAAATTTGTGTACAGAAAATGTGACAAATTATCAGCAGGGTGTGAAACTTGATGTGAATGGCAAAGTAGCATAAACAAAGCTGCCATGGCTTTTAGGTGTTCACAATTTGCTTTGTATGTGTGTGTGTACGCTAAAGCTCAGCAAGGGAATGTACTAAAGCAGGAAAAGCAACTATTGGGGAGTGCAATGACCCAGTCTCCAGAGTATTTTTGTAATGATTTACTGTATTTATACTGAAGTTGTGTTTTGGTTTAGAATATCCATGACTAAAAGCATCCAACCCTTCTTTATCACTGAGGCAGTTACATGTATATAAGATCGTTAGAATCCAACACATGGTTTTGAATCTACATAGAGTAATATAAAAAAATTCCTGTGACCATAAATCACTGCATACAGGGGCAATGGGACCCTTTCCACAGCTTTAATTCATTGTTTTTGACATAATTTTCTCCTTATCAAATGAATCTCTGGAAGTTCTGTTTACTATCCACAGGTGTTTAACAACCACGTCATTCTCAGATGCTATTTGCCTCCTGGCTTTTCAATATGTCTTCTCTCCTCTGCAATAAAGCTTGGCAGAAAATTGACATTAAAGGCACAGACTTGTGTAGGCTTGCCAATTTCTGCCTCTTACTTGCATTGGGCAGCTTTCAGTAATTCCCTTGACTTTTGCAAGCCATAGCTTGCCATATGCAACAGGAGGATAATCATTAGTAGCAAGGTGTTAAAAAGGATAACGTGATTATAGCAGATTTTGAGTCCCAGAACAAGTAAACAGGTACAAAGCTTTCCTTAATGCTATTGCTCTAATATTTGTCCAAGTACTTGCTTCAGTTTGAGAGGACCTTGCCTAGCTGCGTGATAAACTGAATAATTACTGGATCTGGTTTAGAAAAACATGGCCAGGGGCTGTGCGTGGAATTTCGCTGTGCCTGCCCACAGTGCAAAGCCAAACATGCCCCACTGCTGAATTGTCAGGAAAATGTAACAACCTTGTGAAACCGCCTTTATATTTCAAAACTGATAGGAGCATCAAGAAAGCATCTCTTTAGCTGTTTCAGAGAGTCCCAAGTTGACAGTTTGCCTTCTAGCACCTCACACATGAATAGAGGAAAGATGAATAACACTAAAGGAAGATTATAAATAGTTGTGATCAAGGTAGCCCATAATTACAGTAAACCTAGAAAATTTATCTTTGGATATTATTAGTTAGTGCATTGTCTTATAGCAAATAATTTGTTATTTTCAAAAAAGAAAAAAAAGGTCTTTTCCTTGGCAAATTAACAGCTTAAAATAGTTGTTGCCTCATCATTTGTGAATGCACTGAAAACTTAAATACAGTAATGCAAAGAGCAAGAAAGTACGAAGCATAATCTCAGCTCAAGTTTAATAATCTTATCATAGGGCCTTTAAGGAAAACCACCACTCTGCCATTACAGGAAAAAGTTCAGAGGTTCAGGGCACACAAATTTACCTTCGTTAGAAGGGACTGCAAGAAGATTTGCTCACCTGTGTACTGTGGACTCTCAAATTTTGGTAATACTTTCTTTATTCTAGTTACCAGGAATCGCTCCAGGCTTAATATGGAATGCAAAATTTGTTCTGAAAATTACTGTGATAATTAGTCACTCATGGATAGTTGATTACATTACCAACTCCCTAAACTAACCGTCTTTTTAATGTATCACAAATGATAATCAGCAGCAGCCGCACAATTGCTTCTTAATTTATTAGCGTTGTTCAATGTATTATTGCAATGAAATAATGTCTAGAGGGAAAAGACAGTTAGTTGCATGACTTCCATTGACGGCACCAGGGACTTGAGCTTCAGTTAAAAGAAGATCTTATTTTGCTCTTCGAATTTTCTGGAGTTGTTTGCATGTCTGGCATTTCGCCATCAGAAAAGTATTATGTGAAGCAATTTTTCATTAACTGCCTTGTCTACAGAAGATAAGTCTCCTTTTCATTTGTCTAGGAGATTTGCTTTATAGTTAATAGTTTGCTTAATAGTTAGCAGCTCTCTTCAAAGGCACTGGTGTCTCAAATTATGATGATGATTATGATTACTGAATATTGTTCCTCCTTTGATGCCCTAAGGAGAGGATGAAAATGTTTTCTAAACAGATTGGGGTTTTTTTCTGAAGGACTTTGATTTGGGTGATATGGCCATCTGAGTCTTATACTGAGAGAGAGAGAAGTTCGGAGTACAAACTGGTCGAGTGCTGTGAAAGCCCTTTTCTAACTGGTAAAAATGATGAGAATACGGAGACAAAACTAGCATTTTAATTATTCCTTCAAATTTATAGTAATCTTTGTTCTTGGCGGCAGGCTAATAACCACAAGGCATTTTGCTCATATACCATACTGACCCAATAAACAGACCCAGGGAAGCTCAGCCATGACTTGTGTGGCTGCATGTTCTCTGCCACCAAACATACTTAGTCCATGTGGCTCTCAGGTTCACATCACTAGCTCTTTCCTCTGTTGTTAATTCCTTGAGTGTCTTTTTCCATTCTCTCTCTCGATTTTCTCCTGGTACGCAGAGTTTCCAAGCACAGCTCACTGGCTTTTCTCTTACACTGTCCCTACTCAGAGCTCTCCTTCTAGAGGTAAGAAATAATTCTTGCTTCTCATTCAATCAAATTTCTAATCTGTACATTATGGCTGGTTGCATACTCTGCCCTGTTATTCCCTTGGCAAGCTCTTCAAATTCCAATAAAGTCCTGCTCTTTGCACCAAGCCATCTCCATATGACACCAAATAACCTCTTGCATTTTCTCAGCATAATTCCACCTGAAATTAGGTGCTTGAACCCTTGCATAATCTTTGACGCTATCTAATCTGTGTAGTACTTACTGTTCTTCATGGAAACACTGGGTATGTTCTATTGTTCGGGATTGATTTTTTTTTCTTTCCTAATCTAGCCCAACCATGCTGTAAGTCTCCTAGTAATTTGTCTTCATTTGCATGCAAAATATGAGGTTCTTGTGATGCATTTTTCACACAACCTCTAGTCTAGTCTGTTGCAATGGCAGTCAGGAAGGAGTGCACAACCTGTGCTTGGTGTAAATGCGTCTTTGCAGAACCCATGCTTGTCTCTGTTTCTGTCATTCTGCTTCTTAAAAAGTCATGGTGGTTCATACACATCTCTGACAATCTTTACAAACACATGTTCCAAAACACTGTCTGAAGCACTGGTGCCATTAAAGAAGGCTAAGAGACCACCAATACTAAATGCAAGTCCTTTATCTCTTTCCTGTATTTCTCCTGAAATATGTCCGCTGAAGTTTTTATGTATCTCTCTAATTAGATAATATTTTTGAGAGAGGTATGGAAACAAATGGCCAAACTCAATGAGTGTTTGTTCTTTAAGAACAAAACAGGTTAAGCTAAGAAGACACAAATTCCTTGCCAACAAAAAGGGAGTGGTCTAACAATAATGGTTGACAAAACATCGTGGAGCTGGCTTAGCCTGGATTCTGATAATGCTGAGAACTTACTTCCCCTGTTTAGAACAATATAGCCCTATAAAATATCCTGTACCCTACACATGGCTTCAAACAACTGTTTAATTTCCTATTTAGTTTTGAAATACACCCACCCAGAAGCCAAGATCATCTACTCCATGTAGCCTGATAAAGAGAACACATTTTTTCGGTACTTAATAGCCACCCCTGTTGTTTTGGGTGTGCTGCTTCTGCACCTCACTGCAAAAAGTACAAGCATTTTAACTAGTCAGCTTATTGCAAACATTCTGGCTTTATGATTCCTGGTTATAAGCTTGAGCTCATGGGCAAAGCTTTCGGTTATTTTAGGAACTAGTTAATTTTTCTTTAATATGCCTTTAAATTACCCAGCATTTTCTCAAATATTCATTCTTGCCATGTCATCGTATGACTTCACAGCTTGAGAATTACTGCAGTTTTTTGCAGATTCCTTTTATGACCTTCATGTCTTTCATCCTCATAGAGATGGAAATTATTTCGGAGGTTAAGCTAAATTTTGTCATTATTAATTCCCCATGGTTCAATGCTTTTGACACTTCAGCTGATGTACTGTCTTGTCTCACTGCTTTCTAATACTTCGACCTTTTTAGCAGTCTTTGACTTTTGTCACAGTAGCAGCACCTGTGAATGTGCTTTCTCTTATCTCGCTAAAGAGTTTCTCCCTGTTATTTAAATTGAAGTTTCTCAGAAAATTTTAGATAACATCTCCTACTTATTTCATCATCTTCCACCAGCACTCCTCCATTTTCACTTCAGATAATCTTTTCAAAATTTTAGTCATTAGCTTTCACAACAGCTTCTTACTTTGGCTGCCTTTTGTTGTTGTTGTTTCATGAGGAGACTTTACTAAGAATTACTGATCTATTTGTCTCTTGCCATTATCTCAACTCCTCCTTGAGCTCTTCCTGAATATCAGTGACTACCATCAGGCTTCAACATCACTGAAGCGGCCACCTATTTCTTCACCCCAATGCATAATGTGCCTTCAATATTATTTGGCTGAACATCTTTCTGCAAATCTACAAATGTCATCATAATTAGTTTGGCCATTTTATAACTTACACAAATCCTTGCTATTAGAACTGCAAACACTCCCCTATTCCCAAATCATCACCATTCTAATGCTGTAACATTTTGGTTTTATTGATGATTTACTCAGAATTCCTTAAAAATCATTATTATTCCATAACTTGACTCTCTCAAGGTCACTTTTTAATATATATGTTATACTATTTGTATCTTCTTCACTTATTGGAGATAGCAATTCAGAATCTGTCGATAGTATCTTTGTACAGTCAGTCCTCAGGATCTGACAGACTTTGAAAGATTTATTTCTTTTTTTTCCTGTGCAGACCCTCATCTTCTGGAATTCACTGCGGTCTTACTCTGTTACCCCAACTATATAACAAGACCTATTCCTATTATAATCATACATCAGCTTGGGAATTTATTGTTCAGCCTGAAATGTCTGAAATTCCTCCTTTTCTTCTGCTTCTGTTCCTAAACTATGATACAGGGAGCCATCCCCAGTGCTGATTTACTCATTTCATTCAATCTCTTGTGTACAACCACAGTACAACTCTCTTCCCTTTCTAGAAACTTCAGCTATTTTGAAAAATTTTCCACAACTGTTCCCACAGTCAGGGAATCCAGACAGCCATCTGTGCTGCAGCCATAGTAAGCTTTGCCCATTTTCTGTGTCTTTCTGCTGATACCCTAGTTGCTCTAGCTGCTGCTGCTGGACATAGTGGACATGTTTGCTGAAGACGGAAAATCCCTAAATCACATGCGACTCGCACAACTTTTGCATACCCCGTTGGTCAGGCCTAGTGTCTTCAATAACGAATTGGAGATAGGCTTCTTTGAGATGGACTGTAGCTGAAACCATGTACTTTGCTGTACTAGTCCACGTCTATCAATCAGATCACCACATTTGGTAAGGAAAACTTCTGTGCCCACAGAGCAAGCTAGGAGTGTTTGTCCAAAGCTGTGTATTGCCCTGGTGGCCTGAGACATTCTGCTAATACTAATCCTTAGACACTTCTCCACAATGAAAACGCTTTTTTAAAAAAACAACTGAGAAAGCATAAAAAGATCCCTCTTTTTTTCCAACCAAAATTGGAGCACTTCTGATCTGTGATTCACTGAATTTTGTGTTGTCATCTTTGATGCCATTTTGGTTTATGCAGTTGCTTTATCACCCAATACCTCCTCCTCACCCAGAGAGGGGGGGGGTCAGGAAAAGGAAAGCAGATTCATGGGTTGAAATAGAAATCCATTTAATAAACAACAACATTAATCTAATATTAATAACCAGTTATAATATAAAATACACAGAGTTACACTCAGCCCATATTGTGGGGGAGTAGGCCTCAGGGTTAGGAAGGTAAACAAGTCCCTCTCAAGTTGTCAGCCATGGAAGAGGGAGCAGGAGGGAGGGGAAGAGGCAGAGAAGGAGGAAGGGACATCCTCGGTAAGCTCCCCAGTTTATAGTGAATGTGACATTGATGGTATGGATAGTATTAATTGGTCAGACTGGCGTCACCTTGGGGTTGACTTCCCTAGGTTTCTGTTCCCCCAGCCTCTGCAACTTTATCTCAAGACCTTGAAGACCTTGAGCACTGTGGCAACCTGCATCCAGTATTAGCTGAAACCTATAACAAAGCTTTTATCAACTTTGTTCCCATGAAATACGAGTGTTGTAGCCCTCACAGAGTTGCAGTTTTCCTCAACAGAAAACTGACTCTCAAATTCTGTCCCACTAAACCAGGACAGGTGCTGATAAACGCACACGTGATTTAACGTAGCTAACTGAACTTTCTCAGCTTATTTACTTCCTGTCTCCTCTTTCCTATTCCTATAGTTCCTATATCCTGTCCTTCCACACTTTCTGTTTGTATGCTTAGGTGACTGCAGACTTTAGAGGCTGATGAAGTTTGTGGAGAAAGCACATTTTGTTGCCTATTGTCTTTTTGCTGCGATGCCAACTGGAAGAGATGGTGTCAGCAGAACCTGGCTTCCTGTCACAGTATTTGGTTGTTGTTACAATAAATATACACATATCTCAGACTTAAAGCACATGCCCGTTGTATTTGTTTTTCAGCAGG
>NW_010198290.1:119588-120565 GCF_000695765.1 Mesitornis unicolor
CCTTACTCCCTGCTCACTGTAAGAATCATAAAGTTGAGAAATGCTCGTCAGGCAGATTTCTGTAAGTACCACATTTTCTTACTGACATTATGCAGTTCTAAAATTACTGGATCAGCCCCTGCTTGTGCTAGCCACTGCACAAATGCAAACCACAGAAATTATACCAGCTAAGAAATCACAGTCAAAGATAATTTCTGCCACAGAATATCTGTTTACAGCTTCAGAGGGTTTTTTTCTTGTCTGGTTGGGCTTTTTTTAAGAAGTCAGTGCCAGGAAAGGTATTGACTAGATCTTTAAGACTTTCATTGGTCAACAAAGCACAGACATGTTGGTTATTTCAGAGGTGTGAAAATATCCTAAGATCAGTTTTAATACCCAGGCATTTTAATCCATATCTATAACAAATACATAGAATACAGGGCTGAAATCTTTACACATCAGTCACTCCTAATTCTTTGCTCCAAAGGGCCCCACTCAGAACTTCAGTGAGGTGTGTATTGTACATGTCCTGAGCAGCCACATTGTTATGGATGTTTCTGACCCCTGTCCCTCACTGAAAGATGTATAACATAAACCTTCTGTGGTACATGGTACGGTTTACATGCAAAGTGTTCTGCAAAAGGTGTGGTATTTGGTTAGCCCTTACCTGGTGCTCCACTTCCACAGAGGTTTTTCTCTGGAGAATTTTCTCCTACCATTCCTACATGTGCCTCATGAACTTGGCAGGTCAGTAGTAACTACAGTTTTGCATATCCCTTAACCATACTGCTCTTCTTTTTGCTGTGCATTTTCTTTCTCTTCTGGGAGACTGTGCTGAAGTTCACTAACGCCACAGCCTCTTCTTTGTCCAACATTTCAAATGACATGTTAGCTCACTCTTCCGTCTTCCCGTTTTTTGTTATTTTTAGTACAGCTAGAGGATCCATCAAAGTGAAAAGTCATTTACAATTGCTATTTTCACACACCAAGAGTCAATT
>NW_010198291.1:0-27419 GCF_000695765.1 Mesitornis unicolor
TCCAACTAGACTGCGCCCCATTGACCACGAGACCCCTGGACCCCTTGAGAGCTGGTTTTATGCACGCGAGCATTTGGGCTAATACGGGGTGGGGTGGAAACAGGATCAAGATCATCTGAGGTGAAGAAAGAGGAGAATAACTAGAGGCACTCATCAAAGCATTAAGATGCTTTGAAAAAGAAATTGCAGCCAGGAATAATTGCAGTAAGTAGTTCAATAGTCTAAGGGCAATAGTAATTTTTCATTCATTTTTTGATGATGTTATAAAGAGCCTTCCATCGCTTAAATAGTTTTTTTACAGAAGTTTGTTTTGAGGTGAAATACACATGTAGACATTTGACAGTAAAGTCCACAAGACACACTTTGCAAGTGAAAAGCATTTTGTTGTTAAAAATCCACTTCAGAGGCAACAACATTAAATTATCACTTGCAGTGGGCTAACTTACCTTGCAGAAGGGCAGCTAGAGAAAGAAGCAGGAGACTGCCAGGTGAAAGTAAATTTCTATCAGCATTTGGTACTTACAAACACAGATCTGCCTTAGCTTTTTAAATTATAGCGTAAATTACATGACGGTTCAGATGTTTTACACTGATAAACATAGTTCTTCATTTTTAAGTCTACACTTTTTAAACCTTACTCATGTCTCTTCCTGGCATAACTCCAGCCAACTCAGTTGGCTGACTAAAGCAGAATCTGTACTCTTTAATCTGGAAATAAGATTAGAGGCTAAAAAGGTATCGGGGCTCTCTCCCACGCTATAAATGAAAAGAACAGTGGCAAAACTGTATAAAAGGAGAAAATAATTGTTAGTGAAGGTCAGAGTTTGATGAAGTAGCTCTCTTCTTCAGTCTTTTGGCCCAGGGCTGCCTTATCAGAGGATGCATAGTTCTTAGTGATGTTCTCAAAGAAAGCCTTAGAAGCTCATAGGAAACCACAGGCTTGATTTCCTGTACCTCAAGTAGAACATTACTTCATGTACTTTCTCCTTCCCACTTACATATCGTTACCATTAGCTGGCAGATGTCGCCACTGCCATTTATAGTACACTAATGACTCCTTTTGAATTCTTTAGGGCTCTGCATCCTCTTTTCAAGATAAACCATGCTGTTGTGATGAAGAACAGTTGTAATGGAAAACCATGTTAAAAAATGTGAGCATTTCTAGTCTTCTTTCTTAAAATAACTCTAGGCTTAAGTGAATGCTCTGTATTTTGTGGTCTTTTCCCCAAGCATCTTCTGAGTACATTGGATAATTTAATCCAAAATTGGTCAAGGGGCAGAAGCCCAATAGATAAGACATTTCTACAAGTTACCTTAAAATAATCAGGCAAGCTGAGAAAAAGATACAAATTGAAAGGCATAAAGCGTGTCCTGCTTCCAGCCTTCTTGGTGGTTGCGGGAGTCAAGAGCAAGCTGGGGATATTGTGGAGAGAAATTATAATTTTAAGATCTTATAATTAAAGAACTTCATATGTATTTTGGCATAATCAATACACTTAACAAAGATGAATGGGAAAGCGTAAAGGAAAGAACTTTGGTGGAAACGCTGTGTAGTAGTAAAATCTCATAGTTATTACTTTGGATCCCTTGCCTTCAGTACTTGGCTGCCTACCTTGATCTACAGCACCTTCCAAAGTGGTGTACGTGCTCTTTACTAACCAGAGTTTTTCTGGAATATAAACACGTATGTCCCTTTTGAACAGAGGCTCATTTGGTACTTGATGAAATACTGTTATTTTAAAAGGTTTGAATCTTAACAGCTTTCGAGGTTGTTTTTTTTAAGGATCCGTGACTAAAAGAGCTCTCAGAAACACCACCTCTCTGTGTACCACTTAACACAATCATAGAAATAAATAAGCTTTCCACTACCACAACAGTGCCCAGCATTACTGGTTCAGAACTGTAGAGGCAACAGCAAATACAGCAAAGAATATAAACACTGAAGTAGCAAGTAGAAGGATGCTGATCTTGATGCTGTGTGTAGGTGGAGTGCAGACTGAGGGGTGGTTATCGCAGGTCTGTAATGATCATACTGGGTGTTTAAAATCTTGTGTGTGGCTTGCTTTGAGTTTCTCCGTCAGCTCAAGGAGTATTAAACTGTATGGTTTATGCATATGGTATAGATTTTGCACTGCACTGGTGTTGGTGTGTATCAACATTTGCCATGTTATATTTATTGTTTGGTGCTGTATTTCACCTTCAGCTGAGAAAGAAAAAAGTATTCTGTAATTCATTTCAGAGACACAAACACATTTGCCCTTAGTGAAGCTGACTAATTACTCCAACTTGCGGTCCCTGAGATGTTGAAGAAGCGGAAAAATAATCACATTTGTCATTAAACAAATCTTTACTGTCCTCAAAGTGCCCCTAAGGTGTCTCATAACAGTGATTGTATCAGAAATTTACCAGAAGACAAAAGTGTGTGCTGCAGGGGTTTGGCAATCTAAAAGGAATGACTGGGTATCACCTGCAAATAATATTTGTCATTGCCTTTAGAAGTGCCTTTAAGATATCCTATTTTTTAAATGAAGTGAAACAATACACTGTTATAGCACTTATCGTGCATTAATACTATGTATTTAGGGGAATTAATTGGAGGACAAGTTATAATCTTCTAATAAACACAGTGCTGAGAATGTGTACAATTGAGAAGACACAGAAATGACTGCTTCACACCAAACATGAAGTTACTGGATAGAAAACTATTAATGATCAGTAACTGGTCATACTGTATCTGTCCAAGTAAATGTAAAACTTGGCCAGTTACAGGGAGGTGGTTATTTCACTCAGTTCTGATGATTAACTTTGATGATGAAAGATCATTATATTATGGGTTTGGGTTTTTCCATGTTCTTGTTGGAAATACCTTTCTATGCATCCTGCTCAGTTACTGAATTAACTTTCAGAGCTATACGTGTTATTACAGGAACGTGCTCTTTGTACCTGTGGATGGGTTTATTTATGTATTCTTTTCTGAAGGTCAGAAAAGATCATTCAAGAGCTACAGACAAATTTTTTACCCTTCTAGATATCCAGGAGTACCTGATTATAACAACAGCTCAATTAATGCCTTTTTTTAAGTTGTAGGAGCCAAATGCAGTATGTAACCTTCTGAGCAGATGATTATAGTTTTCTTCTTGCACAAAAATATTCTGTTGTTGTCTGTATGACTGTAGCCACGTGTACTGAAGCTTTACACTCTCCCAAGCATGACACATTCAGTACCTTAAGTTTATTACATACTGCTATACAAAGTATTTGACAAAAGTGTTTCTGAACTGGCCAGACCCCTCAAGAACATGAGAGGGACATCACAGAGTTAAATCGACCTGATCAGGCTTAGCAGATTGCAAATAACATTTGTCTGTTTAAGAGTCACAGGGTGAGGAAGGAAACACTTTTATGGTCTGCTGTATTGGGACGAGATAAAATGAGTTGAGAATGAAACAGTTTGAATTTATGTAGCATAAATAAAACAAATGTTAATTATTTTTAAGCTAATATACACCAGGAACACTAGGAAAATGTTTTATCTTCATATAAGAAATTTTTTACAGTGAGATCAATCCCTGGAAGAACCTTCCCAGAGAAGTGGTGGTGTCCCCATCATTGGAGGTTTTCCAGATGCAACTGGACAGGCTAAATGATCTCATCTAGACTCCCTGTTCCACAAAAGGTGATCATTTGAGGTCCCCTTCAACTAACGCTGTTCTGTGATCTATGAACATCACATACAGTGTATTTAACTAGTCAAGTTCACTGTCTAAGGAAATTGGTAGTGATTCAGTAAAGTGACTGAAGATCATGCTTTCAGGGAGCTCAGAGAAGAGAATCGTATCTCTTGGTAAAAGTTGCTAGCATTTATTGATGTTACAAAATTAGTTGGAGTTCCTAGTATGATAAAGGTCCTGTTTCTAGAATTGTAATGTAAGGACTTTTACTGAACGGGTCGTTTATAGATTTTAATAAAAACATTTACCATCCTGAGTTAAAGAACTGCAGTCTTACGGTACAGAGAAAGGGCCGGACAGTCTGTGCACCCTCTAAATACTGAATTTCGCTCACATCTCAAATCTGTCATATCTGTTTGTGAGACTGGATGCACATGTAACTATTTCCTTAAATTTAAATTCAGGATTCATGGATTTGACAAGAGGTTGGTCATTCCTAAATTCAAGTTTGACCCTATGTCCTAGAGGGCTGAATCCTAGAATATTTTGCAGAGCATTGCACAGCAGTTTGCACTGGTATTACATGCAGGGGTTTGACCTAGTGATATTATTAGCAGATTGGTCCTTATACAGCTCATTTTACTACCTCTCATATTGGTGCCACGTACATCTTTAACTCGAGAATAAGTGTTACTCCATTTTGCTGTTGTTTATACAGATTAAATACAGCATTTAATCCCAGTGTCCTCTCAGTAAGTGGTACAATGTTTATTTACACTGAATTTAGAAGGTAAATGGAATTAATGTCTTTCCAAGGCATAGCAAAAAATCTTGTTATTGAGGCTGGTAGGTGCTCATAGCTGTAATGCAGCCTTAGTTGAATATCTGGCGCTACTCCTCGTGCTGACAGATGGTAGTGCAAGAGGGCTAAGGCATGCTCGTACTGAGAAACCCCAGTGAACTCCATCGGAAGTACCAAGAATTAACTCTCAGATAAGCTTTAAAGGTCTTTAGTGGTTTACAGAATAATTTAAAAGGTAGAACAAACTTCTCAATGCTCCACAGATGCATTGTATATAGTTAATACAAATAGTATCTCAATACATTTTATAAAAGGTTTGTAATTGTCACTGTGATGGATAAAGGGGCTATGACAAGAGATATATAACAGGGCTGCCTTAGTTCTGAAGAGTGCTGACAGAGAACTGAAGCAACTCCCATCCTAATGTAGTCATGTCCAAAGGTGACTTATGAACAACAACAAAAAAATATTTAGAGAAAGAGCAGCATTTTTAAAAAAGGATTTGAAATCAGGTAGAAAAATTAGTCTGCTGATAGGACATTGTTGTCCACAGTGACAGCTGGACTGGGAAGGAGAGGGCTTTTTAGATGGAAGCGATGAAGGTCTTTTCTTGCAGAACTGCTCTAGTGCAGCCAGTGGCAGTGGCACTGTAGAAGAGATGCACATTATTAAACGTAGCCCTGCTGTTACCTGAACTGTAGTTGTTGGCTGCTGTTATGACAAAGCCTTCCATAGGCTCTGTGGTTACGTTAAAAAACAATAAGCTGAAGTGATACATAAAAGTCTTCAGCTAAAAAATTTGGAACACAGACCAGGTGCAAGAGAGAGACGTATTTCTGTAAAAGTAAGAAACCCTTAACATACTTCTGCTAATAACTATTCTGAGGTAAATAGAAGAGTGAACAGTTTGTCAGTGGTGCCAAGATGAAATGTAAGCTAAATACTGTCAGTTAATGGGGTGACTCACCACTAGTGAGGTAACTACTACAAACATTTCTATTTCAGTTCCCAACTCACATCCCTACACAGAGGCCTGCAGGGTTTGTGTTGTTTACAGCTGTTGTTCTGCTAATCCCACAAAAGCTTGGCTTTCATTCATCTGAAGCGCTGCATGAGCACAGTCATTTTATATAAGCTACTATCTTTTCCTAACAAAGTATAAACCAATTTTTTTTTATTCTTAATACTCCCATTTGACACTTCAAAATTCAAAATAATATCTTTTTATGGTTGAAAAGAGATATTGGAATGAAACCTTTTGAAAATTGTTTTGGATTGTCATAGTTAATGTGACATTTCAGAGAAATACATCTCTTGCAAGAGGAGGAAATCTATTGGAAAATGTAACTCTGTCTTCTAAGAGTGAAGTAATTTCTAAAATCAGACAGATTTGGGTTCAGATTTTATAATTTTTTGGTTTGCTTAACCATTTAATATTGGACTTTTAAGCAGAAGTACCTACCTGAATCTTATAGTTCTTAGGGGAGTACAGGGTAGCTCCTACCCAATGTTGGTTGAAGGAAAAAATATTACTACGAATCTTATTTTAACGTGAGGCTTCCTGTCTCGGGAGAGCTATAATGTTTGGATTATTCCTCATGATTCATGGAAGAAAAAAAGACGTGATTCATGTTGACCAAGGAGCACAGGAATAGCTGCCCTGCATAGGTTTTAAGCATTCCTTTCTTCTTAACCAAGTTGAATTATATTCAAGTGCTTTAGGAAAGCCCTCAGCACCTTTAGGAAGGCCCTGTTTTTCTAGATGTGTCAGATTTGACTGCATATATACAAGAAGAAAGGATTTCTCATCTAGCTCCTTAAAATCTCGGGGTAACCAAGCTATATGACAGAGTTAATGCACTTCTATAGATAGGCAATAGAGAGAGAGTAGAAGAAAAATCCTACCCACCTTTAAAATCTTAACTTCACTGCTTGAAAAGCAAGAGTTTGAGAGCTGAAAACCTATTTCCCTTCCACTACTGCCTGCAGTATTTTAGCCTGTTCGCATAGCGGAGCGCAGGACTCTGAAGGACAGGCAAGTATAATTCTCAGTACAGTACAGCTGAGCGTAGAGATCCAGAGATGTAACTTGCTGTGGACCATGCAGGCTGTGATTTACAGCAAGAGCAGGAAGCATCTTGGGAATATCTGTGTGCAATAACAGCCTCAAGTAATGCCTCTCTCAGCATGAGAGGGCAAAGGAGAAAGACTAAAACTCCAATATTTGCTCTGATGCAATAGAAAAAACATACAAAGGGAATACTCACCTGTACTCTTTGTGGTGATCCAGAGCCTCTAGCACCTGAAAGACTCCCTGGTGAGCATTCTACAGTGAAGTCTTCCCCTTTTTAAGTTGTTTTTTTACTACATAGCTAGTGAGACCTCACAAGAGCTACAGCCTAAGAAAAGCTGTTAAACAGTGCCATGCCTGAGCCACTTAAGCTTCTCACCCTTATAAAATAGGATAATTTGTAACAGCCCAACAAATCTCACCTTTAGAATTTGTAGCAGCTGTGACCCAGCTGAATGCTTACAGGGCTTTCTGCTATTGTGGCAGTAGAGTTAGGGTTTATCGTAGAAATGTTTGCTTGATGAAGCACAGGATTTGTTTCCCTGGTGGGTTCCTCAAGTGAAGGGAGCCTTCACCATGCAAAATCAGAAGTCTACATGTAAAACAAAGTGGTCAGAAGAAACAGAACTGCCGACTTGTTACATCATGGGAGGCAAATGTTTTACTGTTCTGAGCTGAAAAATAAGGCTAAGTGACGATGTCTCCAGCAGCAATTCAGGACCACTTCAGGATCCAACAGCGAAGTGTTACCCAGTTATTTTATGAATGAAGAGGAATGTACACATGATACAGTAGGGACTTTTAGTTATTTCTGGCCTTGTGTAAAAAGACACATTTTCAAGAATTCAGCTGCTAAGAATTTTGTATAACTGCTGTGTATCATCAAAGCAAGAGCATCCAGAAGTAAGCAGACTGCACGGGGAATTTAGAGGCCTGTCTTAGGAATTATGCTCCATCCAATGGCCATTAAAAGAGCCGAGTTTAAATTTCCACAATTCAAGTATTTTTCCAGTGTTTCTTAGATTACAAACACAGAAGGGTATTTGTGGTAATAATTTTCTTTTAGGCTATCTAGGACATTTCTTGAACCAAAACACTGCTAACTGAAACACAATCTCGTGTTTAAATCACATTTTAATATGATGCTGCTTCTGATATAGAAAATTCACAGAAAGCCCTGTATATCAATGAGTGCTCCTTCTGAAGATGTAAACTAGTACTATATAAGAATATAACAGTAATTGGAATTAGCATTATCCAACAGCAGTCAAACCTGCTGGTCTGTGATCTTTATCAGGTATTGGAGTACTGCAGAAATGCATAACTCTAGCACTAGCAAGAGTTTATCTTGTTAACAATTAAAACAGTTTTAATTGGTATTGTAATTTAAGGCTATCACATCTTAAGAACGTAAAAGCAATCAACTGTACTACATCAATATTATCTGTATAATTTTAATACGAAATATAAAATAGGAGAAAACACTGAAGCCACCTCTAGGTGTTGAGGTTTATCTATAAGATAAACTCATTTGGCAACCTTTCAGGGATGCCAGGGGAAAAAAAATTGGGTTGGTTTAGTTCCCACAAGCTGCAGGTGAAGCTGTGTTTTAAAATCTGTTTGCAATATGCTCCATAATGTGTGAAGAAACACAGCTCTGGGAATACAGCAGGCAGTGAGAATACCAGGGGAGGCAATCTGCAGTTGGCTGGCCGTTCCTGAAAGGGTGCTGGAAAATGTTTCTCATCAATGTCTCTCCCTCAATAAATGTGCTTGGGTGTGCTCCCATGTCTTTAAATGCCACTCAAAAGCCACATGCTTTCTTAGACACCTGTGCTCTAGGTTACAGACTCTGATATCAAACCGTGGCATGTGCAGCTCTGTCAAAAGATTTGATAGTACGGTTTAGAGAAGGCCTGGGGCAAGTTGGGAGATGTTGCTATAAAAACCCAGTAATAATTATCCTCTGAAAGAGCAGCAAATTACATAGCAGGGTAAAGGCCTTCCTGTTGGATTACCACATCCAGCTCCCAGGATCTAGATGCACCGTATCATACAATGCAGTTTATTACTGGGGAATTACTGAAGCCTGAGGATAGCAGCATTTTTCTGCCCTCTAGGAGATTCCAGTTATTGTAACAGCAGCTTTTGCTGCTGCACTTAACTGGAGGAGGAAAAGAAGCAAATATGAACATTCGGAGAGTTGTATTCCTCCTTTTCTTTAGATTTAAACAACAGGAATTCTGTCTAGTATTGCTCTGCACTAAAATGTCACACAGTAAAGTGGACTAGCACTGTGGTTTATTTTGTCTTGAGAACAAAAAGAAAAAATCTTCAGATTTGAAGCAAATAAAACCTGGACTATTTCCACTGGATGGGAAGTAAAAGCCACAGTGAATTATTCCTATAACCTTGCTCTGCCAGACAGTGCTGGTAGAAAAAAAAGACACTGCAGATGAGTCACAAACCATTTAGTGCTTTTTAGTCAGAAAATAAGTAGTTCAGAATTTTATGGCTGCTCTTCTTGCTGTACAGCTCTGCCTGGGACAGGTCAGTCTTGTAGGAAACAAAGGCAGACTGACGCCAGGAACCAGACAGCTGAATCATTTATGTCCATACCCTCCCAATGCAGAAACCCTGCTGACTTGGGTGAACCTACTGAGGTCCTACAGGGCTGAGTTAATTCATAACCATTATTACAGATAGAAAGATATTATTAGTGATGAGCAAAATTCCTGCAGGGAAAATGGCTTATAAAATGAAACCACTTTTAGCAATTACTTTCATACTCCTCCCTTAACAAGATGTTTTACTATCTTTTGCTTTACTGACTCTAGGGTGAATTCTGTAAACATACAGAATCTAAAGACTAGTATTTTTAGAATGGAATCACAGAATCATAGAATGGTTTAGGTTGGAAGGGATCTTAAAGCTCACCCAGTCCAACCCCTGCCATGGGCAGGGACACCTCCCACCAGACCAGGTTGCTCAAAGCACCATCCAACCTGGCCTTGAACACCTCCAGAGAGGGGGCATCCACAACTTCCCTGTGTGCCAGTGTCTCACCACCCTCATAGTAAAGAATTTCCTCCTAATATCCAGTCTAAATCTACCCTCTTTCAGATTAAAACCATTTCCCCTCGTTCTATCACTGCCTGCCCTTCTAAAAAGTCCCTCCCCAGCTTTCCTGTAGGACCCCTTCAGGAACTGGAAGGTTGCAGTAACGTTCCCCTCGTAGCCTTCTTTTCTCCAGGCTGAACAGCCCAAACTCTCTCAGCTGGTCCTTGTAAGGGAGGTGCTCCAGCCCACTGATCATCTTTGTGGCCTCCTCTGGCCCTGCTCTAACAGCTCCATATCCTCCTTATATTGAGGGCCTCAGAACTGGATGCAGTACTCCAGGTGGGGTCTCACCAGAGCAGAGCAGAGGGGCAGAATCACCTCCCTCCCTCTACTGGTCACACCTCTTTTGATGCAGCCCAGAGTGTGGTTGGCCTTCTGGGCTGCAAGCACACATTGCTGGCTCGTATTGAGTTTTCCATCGACCAACACCCCCAAGTCCTTCTCCTTGGGACTGCTCTCGAGCCATTCTGTGCCCAGCCTGTGTTTGTGCTTGGGATTGCCCCTACCCAGGTGCAAGACCTTGCACTTGGCCTTGTTGAACTTCATGAGATTGGCGTGGGCCCACCTCTCCAGCCTGCACAGATCCCTCTGGATGGCATCCCTTCCTTCCAGCGTTATCAACTGCAGCACCCAGTTTGGTGTCATCCACAAACTTGCTGAGAGTGCACTCAATCCCACTGTCCATGTTGCTGGCAAAGATGTTGAACAGTACCAGTCCCCATAGTGATCCCTGGGGGACACCACTCGTCACTGGTCTCCATTTGGACATTGAGCCGTTGACCACAACTCTCTGAGTGCGACCATCCAGCCAATTCCTATATTGTAATTTTTATTATAGTAACTCCTTGCTGTTGTCAGAACATCTCTGCTGAGGTTCTCAGCACCCTCAGTTATACTGCAAGACTGGACTATTTCACGCTTTAAAATCAGTATGTTTTTAATTCCTTGTCTAAAATGTCAAGCCATGTCGTGGTTTTAATAGGGCACATATGTAGCATTATATGCTGTATTATGAAGAAGGGCATTAACTTTGCTGTAAGTTGTATGGTGCAGGCTCTCCTGGCATAAACTTTTAGTCGTTACGTACTTCAGCATGACTTGGTTCTGGGTTGTGTTGGGAAAACAACTTCTTATTTCTCAAACACTTTACAAGAAGAAATGCGTGAAAAATGCATGAAAGAAAAATTAGACGACTAAGTGCAAAATAGAAGTATAAAATTTATTTAAAACCACCCACAAAGTTCTGTGTAATCAGGAATGATACAATTTGTAATAGTCTTTTTAAAAACTCATGACAAGATTTAAAATATATTTTCAATTACAGTATTCATTTAGCCTTATTCAGTTAGGACAATTAAAAAAAAAAAAAAAGAAAGTTTACGTTCTAAACAGATGAGACACACGAGAAAAATAGAACAGAACAGACAATTTCCACAACAACACTTTTTACAGGTATGTTTCAATACTAGTATCAACATTTCAATGCATCTTGCTACATAAACATGAAATCATGTACAACAACTGCTTGCACCAAAAAACATAGCTTAATTAGATCTTTCAAGTAACATGCAGTCACAACTCACAAGTCTTCAAGTACTGCTGGTAAGGGTTCCCTTGTCTGCAAAGAAGATTTTAAAGTTCAGTTTCTCAGCTAGTGTAACTTCACAGCTCCACCAGCCTCATGAAGCTGCGCTCAGTTATACTAGGAAAGAATCAGGCCCTAAATGTTTTTGGAGAAATGAAGTAATTTTATACTTTCTCCTGTGAATACTGTGACATAAATGAAGTGCTTTTTCTTTCTGATTGTTTTCTCCCTGTACATCGGCTTTTGTTTAAAAAAGTTCATTTTGTGTTCCAGATCTAAATACAGTAGGGTTGGTAACTGGAAATCAACCAAAACCTCAAATTCAAAGTTGAAAAATAAACATCAAATGCATCCCAAAGACAGAAACAAAAAGAAAGAAAGAAAAGAAGAGAGAAGGAAATAAAGAAAATGCTGACCTTTTTTTTTTTGCTTTGGCATACTGCTAACCTTTCAGTTTTGCAAAGCAGGAAAGAATTCATAAGCCATAGCATCTCAGTACGCTGTGTCCTTGTATATTTATGTCCTTTCTTAGGACAGCAAATTCTGAACAATATTTATGATCTGGTATGATACTGTCATATTATGAAGAGCTGTCTCTTCCAGACTGAACAAATAATCATAGAAAATGAATGGCTAAAGACTGAAACGTCTGAATGTCTCTATTGGTTAGAAGTGGCTTTCTTTCAGTGGTACTGGGGTATCACATTGGTTTTTCTCGCCTACTTACTTTTTCATTTTGAGGACAAGAGCTTCATGAAGTTCAGACGCTGCTTTTTGAGTTGCACGGATTATCCTGGCATTCACAAAGTTAGTACAAAATCTGTTCTCATTAGGCTCTGCAGTATCGCTGCAGTTTACAAATTGAAGAATGAAAATACACGTCCTTTTCCACAAACCTTTTTTGAAAGAGAAGTTTGCGTTGCATTGCATTTCACAACTGCAATGTAGTGGGCCATGATCCTTACTTGCACGAGGCTTCCCCTGGCAGCAAGGGAAGCTCTGCATGACTCAGAGCCAAGTTTGCCTGTCAAGCATCACCACAGTTAGGGCAGTCAGAAGATGTTGGCTTTTAGCTTTGTGTCTCAAAGTCACCGCAGTGTGACACCACCACACAACACTGCACAAGCCGCTAGGTCTTCAGTCAGGAAAGAACGGAGTTCAGTACATTGTCACAACCCCATTTTATACAATCAAGTAAAAGGGATCAAATTATGATAAAGAGAAGCAAGGATTTAAAGAAAAACTCCCAAAGCTTAGAAATAGTATTACTGACAATTCTGTGAGATTTCTGGCCAGGTCATTACCTAGAGGTACAAATCTTCTACCGCATTCTCTTTGTAGCCAATGTGGGGAAAAGGATAGCCAATGTACGTGAATACTTAAAACCTGATCAAAACCAAGCCTGTTTCTTTTCAACCTGTATTTCAAAACTAAGAACAATCTGGATGCTACAGGCCAGTGTGTGCACGATAGGGCTATCACAAAATTGATTTCAGATGACTGTACAGATCAGTCATTTGGTAACAGTTTTGATTTACACTAGTGACCTTTTATACCATTAGCAGCGTAATGGGATACTCTGAAAGGTATACGCTAAATATTGACATGCATTTAAGGCCCCTTTATCCTTAGAATGGGATGCAAAGGGCAGCAGTATAAATGAGAATCAGGGCCTTCATTCTTATTTCAAGGCAACTCCCAAACCTGAGACCCTTTTCCGTTACAATAGTATAATAAAAATACAGATATACATGTAAAATATTGATCAGGTCACAAAACTTTCCACAACAGTATTAAAATGCTCTGTGGCGACAAGTGCAATACTGAACATCGAACTAGCAGTTCCCTTGCTCCACTACAACAGCACTTCTTTGAAATACAGCTCGTCTGCTGTAACTGGTAACTCTGCAGCTCTCCTGCCAAATCTTTCTTACGTATGGGGTTTTTTTGAGGTCTACACCTGCATCTTCTGACTTTGTGAGGAAAGCTGGTGAGGTGTGACGGGTGTTAGAAACAGCACCGTTAATCAGTCACACGGAGCAAGTCACCTTCACATTAGGTTATTTACCACCCTAGCCTTGCATTCACTGCAAGGACGCTGTTGGAAGAAGATTCTTGCATTTTAATGTAAGTATGTGTGGAAAAATTACATATATTATGGTCCAGTAGGAAAAAAGAGAAAAATGTACTGCTGTGGGAAGAATTAAGGATAGGGCTTTGAGAAGCATCTCATATCTTTTTTAAAAGTGACGTGAGGGGTATGTGGTTAACCACTGCCATCAGCGTTGGGATGATGGACTGGCGAACTGGATTGAAAGAAAGCCTAAAGTCTGTCTCAGAAAGTGGAAAAGAGTGATGCTGACGCCCCCAACCCTTTAATAAAAGGCAGTAGCTACTTCATTATTTTCTGCTCAAGCTCAATCAATTTCACTTGCTGCTACAGGGGAAGAACAAACAAGTCCACTGCTCCCCTCTTTTTTTCCAAGCAATCCAATGGTAGTTAAGGCATTTAACTTACGCAGTTAGGGCTTCTCACTAGGACTGTGACTGATCTCTGCACAGATACAACCAGAAGATAGAAAGAACACTCCTGCTCTTGTAATTGTGCAGGGCCTGCAGCATCTGTCTTACGTCAAGGTTTGAGCAGAGCTGGTAGAGGAATTCGGAAGAGAAGAGGACATTCCACAGAGACGCTGGCAACAGAGGCAAAAGTCTTGTACTCTGAGAAGGGGTGACTTTGCCTTCTCAGGAGGAGAGCAGTTTTGTGGCATTGCAAAGTCTCTTTTGTTTGGCTACTTGCAGATATAAGAGCGGAATGTAACAATTTCATCAAGAAATCTGAAAATTAACTGGAAAATTGATTATTTTATTTTAGAAGTAAGAAAACACTGACTGTGACAGAAAATCAATTGTCCCTCTTTCTTGGAATGAAAAAAATGGATCCAACTGCAATGTTCTAGGCTCCCTCTGAGAGAACATGAAGTAAAAAAATCCCCCAACTCTAGAACTGTCATATATGGAATAAAAGATGGCTGAAAGAAATAGATTTTGGAAGAGTCACAAGGAGAATAAATTTGTAGGCTATTCCTGAGATGAAGATTAGCTGATTTACATACAAAGTGTGCAGAATTCACGAGCTGACAGCCATGCTGAGTACTGAAGCAGATCTGCAGAGGGATAGGAAGAACTTCTGGAGTAGCTACAAGCAGTTGAAGCATTCAGCAGCCGGTTACAACGTGATCTAGCGTGGACTGTGAGAAGAGCTAACCACAGCAGATGATCCAGAGAGACCACGGCGTGAGAAAGGTGGCTGTAGTACTTGAGGTCATTTGTACAGAAAAGAAAGCAATACCTGCTAATGAACACTACTCAAATTCAGTGTTCGTGAGGGAGACACCACAACATTTTGCAGAATTAAGTCTTCACAATTTAGTCAAGTATGAAAATGACAGCACTAAACAAGTTTTGCTCACTGCTCTGAAATAACAAACAGTGTTTTAATAGGGAAAGTAATCAAGTAAACACAAAATGTATTTTCAACCATTCTTTAAAGGAAGTAATCTGTATGTATCCTGCTGCCTGATTAGATACTGCTATTAGAAATGCTTGGTCGTTGAGAAATCCTCAAATAAAACTTTCCTTTGTGTAACTGTAATTCTGCAGCACCATAGTGGAGCAGCACATAGACAAGATGTGAAAACTGCCTGAACAGCAGGTAATGCCAGAAGACACTGCAGCCAGTTTCTGTACAGTTGCACTAAGGAGCCAGATCCCCAGGACTTCTGACACTGGCCACAGTTTCAGATCACAGGAGAATATAAATGTGTGACAAACTGAGAAAAGCTTATGAACTTAAAGTTAGATATATCAAAAAAGTGCCAGTATAAAGAGATACCCTAGCAACTACAGCACATGGTGTCACAATAATCAGTGGCAACTTTCTCTACAGTTTAATTATACAGAAAGATACTCTCTTTACACTTCCTCCTGAAAGTCAGATCAACTTCTGATAGAATTAAGCAGAAAGCCAGAATTTCCAAACGTTATTGGACTGTTCCTAATCTCCAAGATCTGACCACAGACAGCACCATTGGTCACAGTTGGGCAGACACCTTTCGCGCAAGAATAAAACACAGTTTTATGGAAGATAACGTCACAAAGAAACCAATCTGAACTTCAGTGACCACAATAGACCTGAGAGTTTTTTCAGTGCTGCCTGAATGCAATTGGTGTTACGTGGAAGAAGTGTAGAAGTGGAGATGCAATTTAGGTTTTCGTGTATCTGAGAGCACAGTTATTTCCTCCTGTTAACCTAGAAATGACAGGATTTCTGTGGGGAAAAAAAAGAGAAAACTAATATATGATGTATATAAATGGGTTACAAAGCTGATGACTGCTTGATAAAAGGAGCTAGTTCAACATGAGAGAAATTTCATGGGAAGTGAAAGGGCAAGACTGACCTTACTTTTTAAATATAAAACCACGAGGATGCAGTTTTACTGGCACGCTTCCGTAACATCTTTCTCATTGAACAACCTATCAGATAGGAGCATAAGCCTGAAGCTGCTCTGAAACAGACCTGCGTGCACACCTGAAACTTGAGGTGAAGGTGCTGTGTCTCTCTACAGACCCGGATCACTTCTCACGCCACAAAGGATATAAATCTCTGTGTTTAACCAGAAGTACAACATTTACTCTGCATCTCTCTCCATCTGTCCTTGCAAAACCCCGTGGTAGGGCTGCGAGGGTCTGAGTCGGCACAGACATTGGGCAACTGTTACCCATATCCATCCAGCTAAATATGAAAACTGCATGAAAGCTTGATGACAGAGCACATTGCAGTCAATGGGGCTGCAGCAACGTAAACAGGACCCAAATTTAACTCACCAAATTTAGTGTAATACTGCAATGATATTAAAAAGGTCTTTCAAAAACCCTCAAACAGAAACAGTTGTACGCTACAAATAATCTTAAGTACTTAAGAAGCTGTCATTTACTCATGCTTAACATAAAATGTTGCTTAAGATACTACAGCTATTTCATGTTCTAAGTATAGAGAAGCACTGTCATAGGTAAGAGAAGGACTTGAAACGGCAGTTACTCCTAAGTAAAAGTTAGCTTAGAAAGTACTTAAAGAACACTAAAACTGAATACAACTGTTACAGGTAGAAAGTCACAAGTATTTGTAAGTTCTTAAAAAAAGGTTTTTGGAACTTGTGACTAAAATATTTATAGGAATATTGTTTTCTATTTTCTGTAATACAACAGCATGTTACAAATCAGTAAGCGCAGAGAAACTGCAAGAGGAAAATTCCCTATGTAATTGGGCACCACGGCAGTAACTCCAGCAGGGACTCGGGGAGTCAAACAGAACTGGCTCCTGCAGAACGCACCACTCCTTCCCTCCGGAGTGGAGGGAAGTGGTGGTACTGGACCCAGTGGAGAAAGGGATGAGAGACGTTTCTTCTGGGAAGTCTGAGGTGTCCCATGTTGGATCACACTGGTTTTTGCTAGCGTACTGTGAAAAAGGAGCACAGACAACCACCCCCCCCCACCACCCAGCCCACACCTGAACCCATTTGCTGGTTTTTCGCTCAGCTGTTGGAAACCAAGTAAAATACGCAGGTCTGACCTAGCCAGCTACTCCAGTTTCAGATTCAGCTCCTGATCTGGCCATCCTGGAACGACTTCGTTAAGGGCTAAGAGCAAATGATAAGTGGTTGTGTGGGCTGCAAAGGAAAGCAACAGACCCACAGATTTGCGAATTTTAAAGAGACAAATACCATTACAAAATTATAACCTTACTCAAAATGACATAATCCGTGTACAAGACTGATAAATATTCTGAAATGTCACAATAAATAGCACACAGTTGTAAAAACAGTAAATAGTTGCGTTTTCTCTGCCGCAGTACAGCAATAGAAAATATTAGCTTCTCAAATCACGACCCACCGTGTGTCACAGGAGGAAATAAAAGTGGCCAGCTAGCCTGCCTGTTAGGTACACGGTGAAAAAGTAGTTACACGATAGACAGTCAGGGAAGGAGCACCGCGAATGATCTTTTATTGTAGAGATGATACATTTTTCTCATGTGGGTAATCTTAATAAAGTAGTAACTGTGAGTTTTAGCACCTATCGGTTAATACCATTAACTATTATGTTAAGATGTATTTTCCTCTGTTAAAATCGCCATTTCAAAAAAAGGTAGACCTGGAGTTACTGAAAGGCTGTTGGTACGGTCACTTGAGCAGTGACTTGCCAGGGGCTGTGTCTGAAGGCATCCTTTTAGATTCACCTTGCAGTTTCTCACTCCTCTGAGGGAAGCTGCTGGTTTTTTCACTGGAACGTTTTTATCTTCAAGTTTCCAATCACAACATAAGTTAAACATGGGCATTCATAGGGCAAGATTCAAGTAAAAATGATCTGCTTTAATGATCCGAACCTTTTAAAAGGTAAAGAGATGGCTCTGTAACTAATTTTAGGTAGAAAAATTGTTATTCACATGGGAGCGCTGAATGAAAACTTCTTTTGTCAATTTGCATTCTAGAATCTAAAGCTATCAGCGCTAACCAATAAAGCAAGAAACTGATCTTGTCTGTAAATGATCGGTGGTGGTGTCGGACAAGGGTTTTCAGATAGCAAACACATGATTGGAACAGCTAGAGAACGTACAGTACTACTCACTGTATGGACAGCTGGAATTCTCACTAATCTTCGGCTCACCAAAAATATACAAGGTTTAAAATGGAAATCTAAGGCACACAAAATACCATAACGATTTGATGTATACCGTATATTACATAGTCAAGAAGCATAAAATTGCTGGTACAAAACAATGGCATAATATTGGTTCTGTTTTATTATTATTTACAATCCCTTCATATCCTCTATTTGAACTAATATTAAGCTTTGAACTAAAATTTGCAGCATACCCGGTTTTTACTAATTTCACTTAAAATAGGTAAGATACAAAGAACGGGTTCAATTTGGCCGTCCGCTGCCATCCACACTGCTGTTAGTTCTGACAGGAATCTGCAGAATCGAACCCAGGGTCGTTACATAGCGATTGCTACCTCAGACCTTGCTCCTGCAAACACCGCACGCGGAGGCAGGTACGCAGGAGAGCAGTCCCACCGACCTGCAGCCGCACTGCGGTGTTTGCAGCACCAAGGTCCTAACTGGCACTATGTTAAAAATACGATTTATGCACTTTTCGTACCGAAACTGTAAATATACCGCTTACAGTTCAACTTTTCAAGGAAAAAGCACCTTGTCTACATTTTAAATAAAGCAGATGTAGATAGTTCATATTCCTCTGTTACAGCACCACTATATTATAATATTATCAAGTATATTATTAGTATATTTTCGCACTGGAAAACTCTGACCTCGTAGACAGCGGTTCCCTGGCCGGGGAGGACTCCGAGGCAGAATTAGGATACGGCTTCGTATCTGGGGCCTGATCCTGCAGCTCTCGGTCACCAGAGGAGTCCTGGCTGGAGCGGTCGTGGCTCTGACCGGGCAGGTATGGCTGTGCAGAGCTGTTCTCATGGAAGAAGTTGCAGGATGAGGTTGGTCCTTAGCTAACGTTGTCATTTGGTAATTTGTTTAAATAAATAAGTTTTAGAAAGAAATACACAGGAGAGGAGAATCAGAAAGAAGAGTGGGATGCTACAGTATTTAAAAGCAATGGAGTGTCTGTTTTTCCTCTGGTTTAGCAAATAGCAATCTCATGATATGTCACTTTTTCAACCAAAATCGAGAACGGAAGGAAGATTACAACCCTTTCTACAGAAAATGTATAGATCATGTACATGTACAGAACATTTTTGTAAGAAAACTGAACTTAGAAAGCTGGTCAATATTACAGATGGGTTATTCTCAATGAAAAACTGGCTGTTAAATATTAGAAATTTCATACTTTTCCAAACCTTCCTTTGTATTTTCCCCAAATTATTTTAATTTTTTTTTTTCCAGAACAGAATAAGGCAACTCTAGGGGGTACTTTTTAATCCCGAAACAATCCTACCCCTGAGGCATTAGGAACATTTGGCTGTCATGTTAACTTATAACGCTCCAAATGAAAAAGACTTATGCACTTATTGCTCAAAGAAATCGTAACAAATGCTGCCTTTGAAAAAACCCAAATGATATTCCTAACTCCCAATAGCAACACACACGTTGACGTCTCCCAATTCCACGTTTGTACGCTCTCCTGAAGATAATGAAATGTTTCTGTATAACTGCTGTTTATATGCAACATAAAATCTCTGATGAAAAAGGGCAAGTCTAAAAACGATCGCATATGCTGTTAGCACACATACTGCAGCTGTAACAATACGGAACTCTACACAGCAAGAATAAAATGATTTCTTCTGTAGAGTATGCACAAACCTTAGACAATATGATCCTTATACTATACTATTTCAAGTTAATTTTAAAAATAGAAAGTGCTTTTAAAATATATATTTACAGCTTAAAAACAACTTCCAGCCATCATTACCAATAACTTCGTTTTATACATAAGGACAAATCTAGAGAAAAAAAAAAATTCATTGGTTTTCTACAAGATTTATCTGTAATTTGGACTACATAGCAATGGTTGGAAGTTGTTAAAGCAATGGCACCATGAAGTAATAATTCAGCTTATTTATTTTTAACTGTTGATGTGGTTAAGCACCAAGAGCTGTGTAGAGCTTTTACTGTATAACTTGATTGAACACCATAAAATGTGAACCTGTTAAAATCCCTACAAATGATTTTTGTAGTAAACAGACTTGATTTAAAGCACCAAAATATAAATTCCTAAAGGTAATAAACTGAATGATTCAATCAAGGTTAATAACCTAAACAAAATCTTTTTTAGAGTGTATTAAAACTATACAACTTTTGTTTTTTTTTTTTGCTTAAAATGTGCTTGAGCACCACCAAATGTTAAAGTCACAGTTTAAGAAGAATTCCCCCCGCTTTTTTTACCTCAGCCTTAAAATGGTTGAGATGAGCAAATAGTAAACGACACCAGACTTGTTCTTTAACAGCACCTTAAAGAAACACTGTAACACTGCACCAAGAGGAGGCATTCATACAAAACCTATGCCCAATGGTTGTAAGGCCCTGCAACTCGTGTAAGGGCATACGAAGATACTGTGATTACGTTGTCCTTAGTTACTGTTAATGCTCTGCGTGATGGAATTTGGTTGAACTCATTGTCTTCGTAAAAAATATCTCTGTTGTCACTTGCTTGCTTTGTTTTCCTGCTGTTAGAGTTCAGTTCGGTGTTCTCTGTTCCTATTCTTTCTGCTTCTTTTTCTTTTTCTTTTGCCCTCTCGGCCATCTTTGCTTCCCACATGGCTAAACCATGTTTTGGCTCATTTAAATTTTTGTGTTGGTAGAAAACTAAAGAAATCCTTGTGGGATGATTGCGGTTGGGTTTTTTAATAGGCGTGGTAGCGTGGAGCTCACGTCTTGCACATTCAATTAAGATAGAACCATGAGAAGGTGCCACGGCAACCCCGCCAATGTCATCATCCAAAAAATTGTGCTCGCTGTCTGACCACATTTCCTCAGCTTTTTCTTCAGAATCAGTCGGTTGTCCCAGTGCACTGTTTGGCTTTTCGTCAGCACAGTCAAAATCACACATCTGTTCTTGATGGGAGCTGCCCCTTTCTGCCGGGCATCCATGGGAACAGTCGGCTTCGTTTCCGACTGCATCCTTTGCTGGAGAGCTCAGCGGTGCTGACAAATCACAAGCGCTGATCATCTGTGGAGAAGAACTGTCTGACTGAAGCTGACAATTCGGCTTGTCTGGCTGATGTTCAAGTATCGTGGGCAGGGGGTCTTTATGGGCTGGGGGGCCTGGAGCAGTGACCTCTGGAAGAATCGGTGGCACACCATTCATCTTCTCATTCAGCAAAATTCCAGTATAATCTTTGACTGACACGTCAAAGTTCTTACAATTAACGTAAGGTGTCATGTGAGGTTGCTTACTACTGCATTCAAAATACCCGTAGGGAACTGAAAAATCTTGTTGAATATTAGTCACTGCTGTTATGCCAGGCTTATGTGCTAAAGATGAATAAGGTTGTAAACCATCCACCTTGAAAGGAGAGGAAGCCGTGTATTGTTTTAATAAAGAGCAATTTTTAGTAGTGTTTGAAGTATGTTTCATGGCATAGAGGTGATCAGAAGGCTCCGTTTTTATTCCAGGTTTTAAAGCATCTGTTTTGTTCCCTAAAAGAAATGCACACAAAAGTGTAAGTACTTTTCCTCACGTAGTTGATAAAATATACCTTTTATAATATTTTCATGCTGGCTTTCTAATATGGAAGGTATACGTGATGGCTGCAGATTTTCAGAATGGTTACTTTTAGCTTCTTAGGAATATCTCTATGACCATAAGTACATAGACAATAACCTTCCTGAAATAACCCCTTAACCTTTTCCAGTCAGACTGCTGGTGTATCAAATAGAAAGGATTTTTGGTAGGATGAATAAACTAAACAGATAAAATGAAATAACCACTTGGTTCCAATTCACACAGCCCAATTCTACACAAGTGCTTCCCAGCAGCTGCCTGCCGGCCTTCAGCACTGCCGAGGCCAGCAGGAGCGCTGGGTACAACTTTTGAGGTAAAGAAGGAAATGCAGTCTGTCCGAAATCAAGCTTGTGAAACCATCAAAATTCTTGGCTGCCTTAATTCCGTATGATGATTGAAGGAAAAAGTATGTTTAGAGATCTCGTCCACTGCAGCAAAAACGTTACTGAATTACAGTGACTTGTGCATTAGCAAATAATTACTCAGAAATTTTCTTAAAAGAAAAATTAAAAAGGTATTTGGCAATCCAGTCCAGGTAAATCCATCCTCACAAAGCTGCATCAAGTGATCTGGCTGTCTTCCACCTCACTGCCACCCATTAATGAGTTCAGATCTTTGTGGAGACACACCTGCTCAAATGATGTCGGCTCCCTCACCAATTCCTAGTCCTAGCACCCTGCATTGTGCTGGTCTGTGGACCAATCTCCTCCAGTGACTCATTCCCGTCATGGATAAGTTCAATCCAGAGTCCACTGAGTAATGGGACCGAATTCCATCGACCTGGATGGGCTTTGCATCATGCCCTGAAACTGCTTTATGTGTGTTCTGCTGGCAAAGCGGCACTGCACAGCGAGCTCTTGCCTATTCTCATCACAGACCATCTCTGTCACTTTCTTCTTTGATCCATAAATGCACAGAATGTTTAATTACTTTACTGAATACAGAAGATCTATTCTTTCTTCTCTCTGGCTTCTAATAATTTATAAATAATGATGGATTAAAAAACATTCTTTCAACAGGGCGGCAAAAAGGCAAAGTGGTATAAATTATGGACATCATCGTTAGTATGCAAATACTGAAGTTCTAGAGGGCATAAGGAAACCACATCAACTCTTTAAAACCTTTGCTATGAAGTCCAACTCAAAGCATTTCACTCACCCCAGACCAAGGTGCATCTTTAACATCAACATCTCCAAACCAAAATTCAGCAAGCCACTTCTGACACTGCCGTAGTTTTAAGCCACCTTCACCATACACATCACACAACTGTTTATGAGCTTGCACAGTGCTTTTTCCTTTTTGAAAGCAATGCAGCAAAATACGACGACAATGTTCCTTTTTATTTTCCATTTTGAAACTGATGCCAAATAAATGTTGATGAAATCATGCATTTTCTTTTTCTAAAACAAGCCTGAACTGTCAGCTGTCAGGTTGCATCATGAATTTGGGTTGAAAACGAAGTTGGTTACATGTCAAGACGTGCATGTCCATCTAGTAAAAAACCTGCAATTACTCTTTGGCCAACCCACTAATTTCCAGGCTAGAGGAGTCTCTCAAGCTCCACGTAATGGGCCACATGGCACAGGCAGCTTCGTGTCTCCTTCATGATTTTCCAGGCTACTCCAAAGAGCTGCAGTCCCACATGGCTGAAAACATGACTGACAGGATATACCATGGTTATCTCATCTCATCTCATTGCACGTTCTCCATTTCCTTTTCAGTATTTATAAAGCAAAACCCATATTCTAAACTCCTGTCCTCGTCAATAAATTGAGTCCTATACATTACATACACCATTTACCAATAGCTTTTCCTTTACGTTGAAATGTAGCTAAGTATTCTTTTGTTCTTACATTAGGGGAAAATGTAATAGTAGTATCTGACTTGCTTAATGTACCTTTAGCAGTGCTTTATTCACTGCTTACCTAAAACTGTAGTCAGTGTTTTTTTCTTCTCCTGGTAAATTTTTCTATCTTTTTTTTTCCTGTTTTTCAAGCCTTTGTCTTTTGGTTTATATGTTTTTTTCTTCTCCTAGTAAATTTTTCTATCTTTTTTCCCCTGTTTTTCAAGCCTTTGTCTTTTGGTTTATGTTTAAATGGTGTGATCAGAATTGAACACCACCATTAGTATGAAGGGATCCTGATTTAAATAATCAGTTGTTTCTTCTAGTTCACCATCGGGATTGACTACTGGATAGTCTGGTTTCAACTCCTCTGTCTCTCAGGCCATTTGATTTTGTTTTCATATTGAGCTTAACAACTTAGGACTAAAATGATACCTGCACCACTGACAGAATGGAAAGAACGAGTCAGTGATCTCAGCTAGACTACAATTTTCCATTCCTTAGGACTAAAATGATACCTGCGCCACTGACAGAATGGAAAGAACGAGTCAGTGACTCCTCCTCTATAACTGCAAGAAACTGTACGTACAATTATAATACCATAGTGTTGTAACTCCCTAAGTTACAGACCTTTGCATTTTACGGTGGGGCAGGGGCAGGGGCAGGGCAGCAGTGGCGTGCTGAGGTCTTTACAGTGGCACCCAGCCATCGTCCTGTGTGACCACAGCAGACACTCGATGCTGTGCATAAATGCTTCATGTTATTTATTTCATGCAGAGCACAACACCTTGCCCTTTGCAAACCTGCACCTCCTCTGCCACTGCTGCCCCGTTAGCAAAGCCTCTGTGAAATTGTTCCAGTGGCCAACTCCAGCAATAAGTGCTGTCGCAGATCTGGTGGTTATAGCGTTGATATCTATTCTGAGGGATTCTACTGTCAAGACTTCCATGATAAAACCTGCACTGTTATGATAGAAACAAAATATTTCTATTCACATTCTTATTTTTCCATTTCGGAACAACTTTCTCACTCATGAAAGTATTTCTTCCTCATTCTGTGACTTATTTTTATCAGCAGCCCTTTTAAATCCCTTTACCAAAATACTTCAAGTCCAAAGAAATTATGTACATTGGCTTGTTTACACAGTTATTTGATTATATTCGCAGGTTCAAGGAATAAAGTTCCATGTTCCCAAAGCATATGGCAAAACTGGATATCATACCATTTGTTAAACCATTTTGTTCTCGGAGATCGAAGCCATGCCTATCTGTCAGGACAATGTCATGTACAGGCAGGTGGTCTGTAACTATTTCAGTGTTTCAAAGCAACTTTCCAGTCAGATCAGACAATTTCAGAATTCCTTCCCAAACCAGAGCCCTCCAATGCTTCCAGGACTTCCAGTCCAGCCCGAGCGCAATGGAAGTTATCAGTCATCCCTTTGGAGATACTGTTGGAGTCCTTGCAGCTGTGTTTCAAAGCCTGCACTATGTCTCCCAGACTTGGCAGGCAGATGAACTGCATGTCTGTCTGATTTCCTAGGGGTGTCCATGACACTGCTTTTCTTGTCCTGGGTCACCTGTCCCAGAGAATCCCAGGTTTTCACTTCCCCACCCATCCTCTCATGCAGAGAGAAGACAAAACCAACAACAAAACCAGACGGAACTATAACCACAGGGACAGACAAAAGACTGAAAAATAAACCTTGAGAAAAAGTAAATTCTGGCATTTTATAAGTATCAGTCCTAGCAAAAACACACAAAAAATCCTCTCACTAGCTACTATAAAGAAAAAAACCCTGTCCCAGCAAACCCGGGACATACCCCATAGCTCACTACATCCAACTGGTTGCCCTGACTGCTCTACTGAGACAAAGCAGGGCGCTGAGGGCAGATTAGGAAAATGTGCCAATTGTTTATTTTTTAAAATGTCGCCCTGCCAAAATGCAGATGTTCTTCTAATGACATTTAGCTATTGTTACTCCTCTTAAATCTACTACATATATCTGTACATCTCTCCTGAAAGAAAATTCAAGTTTACACCAGATAAAAGCCAGATAGGCTGTGCTTTAATCCCTTTCAGATCACAGAATCAAAGCCCATAGGTTCCTGCACCTCTTCCTTCTTTTGTGCTTCTCATTGCTGCAAGTCCCATAGAACAGAGATGTCCTCTCAGGTACTGGTCTGAAATCTAACCCCGGGCAGAACATCAATCAAAAGCGCCTCCACGCAGCTCAGTCACGTCACGATTCCCCGCTGCACAAACACCTACGGTCGCAGGTGACTCCAGCCATAGTGATCTTGTAACAGAAGAAACGTGACGTACCTCTTACCCAGCTGCTGGCAGATTCCACTGCTCCGGCCCTTGCTAATAATGCTTCAAGGAACAATTGGAGCAGCACTGTCTTACCAGATAAAACCAGGGGATGTTCTGCAAACTTCCTACTTTGCACTAGCACCCATGCCCTTGGTAGGAAATGATCATCAACACAGATTCCGAGAAAGCTACTGTCTTGCATATGAAGTGGATACCACAGCTGTACTTTCAAACGACAGAAACTCATGTCTGCTATTTAGATAAACATTCCTACAGCAGTATTTCAAGATGATCCTACTGCCAGTATTTATCAGAATAAGGGAAGTTGGAAATATTTCATTGGTGCTAACTCACCACCAACAACTTATTTTTGGGGGATGGCCTTTTATTTTTCCTGGGCCAAGAGAACATTGACTACAAGGACTTGCTCATTAGTTCCTAAAATGCAGGCTGTACAAGTATTTCATAAAACTGAATATTAAGGGGCTTTTCTTTCCCTTCCAACAGGTGAGAGGCAACACAGTATCCGAAGAGACTGGCAGAGTTTAATAAGCACCACTCACCTAAACAATGCAAAGTGTTGCCAAGATTTTCTGGGGCTTCAGTCTTCACCTTTACTGGCACCGAGTATTTTTTATCTATTAATGGCTGCTTGTCAGTCGTGGTTCTCCTTGTGTCTGGTTTCTTTTTCTTTGTAGCTCTGAGAGGCTCCGCTAACATTCGTACTTCTCTGGGAAAAGCTGTGAGCACCTGTATGGCTCCGGCTTTTATCTTAGCTTCTAGTCCCTCCTCTGTGCCGAATTCATCTGTTTGTGAAATTTTGTAAAGAGGCAACACATGGAGCTGTTCATCGCTTGGAATCACCCCCACTCTCCGGTTGTCTTCCTTCGTTAACGTGCAGACCTGGCGAGAACAGAAACATTGACAAATACAACCACACACATAACACACAAAAGTTATTCAAACATTTATGCAGTCATCCTGGACCTCACTGGTTTCTCATATTTGATGGTCTCAGTGCTATGGGTCTTTCAAATGGAAACATCTAACAAATATTTTGTTTGATTTATGATGATGCAGAACAATAATCAGTACTTGAAGAGTAAGACCAAGGCACATTTCCTGGACAGGAAAAATGAAACTCTGGCTCAACTCCCACTATCCACAGATGTGTGCCAACCTTGGTAAATCTGAGCTGGAACTACACTGTATATTCCTAAGCATTCATACTTTTTCATTTCTTACAGATATCTGAAGTTCAGATCCCTTTTTAAGGACTAAAAAGTATGAAAAAAAGAAAACACTACTTTGGGATTGAACAAGAAGTTTCTCTGACATGGAGCTGGTTTTGGTTTTTGTTTTGGCTGGCAAATGAAAAAAACCACACGGTTGCTCACACTGCTCTGTATTTTTAGTAAATCTCAGCTCTCGCTCCCTCCCTCTCTCTTTATACAAACTCTGTTAAATTAACACCCTTCCCCAACTCCGCCGGCTGTAATGAAGCCACGAGACCCAGCAAATGTTTGGTTTCTCTGAGGCCACTGACCTACTTTCTCTTATTAAGCCTCGTGAGATACTGGAGCCGAGAGGAAAACACTGGTTAGATCCAGTTTGATAAGGGCACATCAGAAATGGGGATAAACATTCAAACTTATTGCAATAGCTTTCTCACTATAATGTTTCTGAATCACTGCTGAAC
>NW_010198291.1:27450-43282 GCF_000695765.1 Mesitornis unicolor
CCTTTGCAGTACTTCTAATTTTCAGCACTTCTGGACTTTCTGCCATTGTTCGTACTATCGCCTCTCCTTGGAGGGAGCGCTAAAACCAGCAGCACGCTTGCTGGTTTCATTTGGTGCTTTCCAAGGGATGGCGACAGTTTCACACATTTGAGCAAGTGCACAGCCACGCCATTTATACTTTCCTCGATCACGTTCAGAGACTGCTGTTTTTCACAGCAATACCCTGCACTGCCAGTGCCATGCACTGATATCGTGGCTCAGTTAAGCTGCTGTTCCACAGGGAGTTCCTAACTACACACACACGCACACAGGAATCTGAGCATCACCCAAGGATAAGCTGATACTCCCTGAACGGAGCCGTTATCACTGGGTAGGGTGAACATGATGCCCGTCGTAAACGGTGATCTTGTCACTGTGCCTAACGATCCAGGGTGAAACAGTAATACTATTGTTTTAGGGGGGGTTAAAAACCAAACATTTTTTGTTTTATAGCACAGCTTTCGCGTAAAGGTATCACACAGTTGTTTCCAGAAAAATAAAAATTACGGAATCACAAACTAAAACTCCTAAATCAGTAAGGTGGTGGTTAGGGCTTTATAAATAGCTATATGCAAAGCTTTGCAGAGCAGCAGCAGGAGAAATTTTGAGGGGCACAGACAAAGGAGAAGAGCTTTTCAGGTGGCAGTTTGAAAGGATCGAGAGAAGGACTCTTAGGGAGGCGACGTGAAGGGGCGGTTAGAAGCTGATGAATAGCGTTTACTGATGTGCTTGCTCCATGCGTACTTACCTCTACTGGGCAGCCTTTGGACTACGAGGAAGATTTAGAAAAAACAACAAAGTTGTTCCATGAGCAGCGAATGAGCCCTAGTTCCCTACAGATTCCTCTGTCCCCACGCTCCCCCACGCCCAGCTCCAGCACCGTTATCCCTGCTCCCTCTTGTGCCCCGCTCCCACCTCTGCTGGGCACTCGCCAGCAGGAGCAGGGCCTGGCTGAAGCTCAGGGCCTCCCGGCTCCCGGGCAGGAGCGCACGGATCAACCGGGGCCGCGGCTGGGAGGACCCTGGCGCGTCCCCAGTGGAGGAGCTACCCTGGATCCGTCTTCCCCGCTCAGCAGTGACATTTCACAACTTGGAACAAGAGGTTAAAAACCTCCAAAAACAGTTCCATTTTAGCAAAGTTCAGTGAAATCTGGTTGAAATTTGCCAGCAGATCCCAAGTTATTCAGAAAGGGTGAAAGAGGGTAGGACATACAGAGAGCACAATTACATACAACTCATGTTCTTAGAAAGTCCAGCACATCTTCCCCTTCTAAATTAAAATCAAATGCAGTAATAAAATAAGCATGGAGTGGCCTGGCTCCCACCGTTCCCATCGGAAACAGAATGATTCTCACTTCACAGAATCACAGAATCCCAGAACGTTAGGGATTGGAAGGGACCTCAAAAGCTCATCCAGTCCAATCCCCCTGCCGGAGCAGGAACACCCAGATGAGGTTACACAGGAAGGCGTCCAGGCGGGTTTTGAATGTCTGCAGAGAAGGAGACTCCACAACCTCTCTGGGCAGCCTGGGCCAGTGCTCTGTCACCCTCATTGAGAAGAAGTTTCTTCTCCAATTGAAGTGGAACCTCCTGTGTTCCAGTTTGTGTCCGTTACCCCTTGTCCTATCATTGTTTGTCACCAAGAAGAGCCTGGCTCCACTTGTCTTTAAAACTATTCTGTCCAGCCTGTGTGTGTCTGGACCACGCACTAGGCTGAAACCTGTCCCGGTTCTGAAGACTCAATCCACAATCTTGCTGATTTTGAAAACTGAGGCCCTCATCTAATTTACAGTTCTACATTTTCATGCATTTCACCAGAGACTTTCATGGAAAACTGATCTTGCGCATTTAATAGATTTATTCTTTTCCATAAAAATATTTACTCTTAAATATTTATTGATCATCTTTCATCTGACTTACTGCTGGGCACAGGTAGATTAGCTCTACATTTTCACAACGCTTAACCCAGGGGTAATTATTCAAGCAGAGGCAAAATCAAGCTTATATTGGTTGAAAGAAAACTTAGTTTAAAAATGAGTAGTTGTCACTGCCATAAAAGCCAACACCTGCTTTACAACAAGATGAACAAGTTCTGAGGAACTGAGGAAGATGAGGGCAGTGGTGAACTGGCAGAACTGTGTTCAAAGCACAGCCAACCCTAGCGCACACGATGCAGGAAATACTGGGTTAGAATACATAAAATGAAGGAATTCACGTATGTTAAAAGTTATGTTAAAATCCCAAAGACCGGTACACCTACAGCCTAAACACCATGATAGCAAATTTAATATATGTAAAACTTCAAGGTCAGTGTACCCCATAATAAAATCTCTTATAAAATATTAAAATACTTGCCACAACGGCAAGTGGATAACTGCAAAGTTAATGTTATGGGGAAACCAGCTATAAATTAAGGCCCTACAGATCAGCCAGCGATTTACAGCTGAAGTAGATAATCCACCAAATGAAACGTCCGTTTCAAAAGCCATTCTAATATTCAAAACTGTGCAAAATATTTCACAGAATCACAGAATCGCTCGGTTGGAAAAGCCCTCTGAGATCATCACGTCCAACCGCTCCTGTCTACCCACTAAACCATATCCTTAAGTACCTCATCTACCCGCTCTTTAAACACATCCAGGGATGGTGACTCCACCACCTCCCTGGGCAGCCTGTTCCAGCTTCTGACGACCCTCTCAGTACAGAACTTCCTCCTTATCTCTAACCTGAACCTCCCTTGGCACAGCTTGGTGCCGTTTCCCCTTGTTCTATCCTCCATCACCTGGGAGAAGAGACCAGCACCCACCTCTCTACAACCTCCCTTGAGGCAGTTGTAGGTGGTGATGAGGTCTCCCCTCAGCCTTCTCTTCTCCAGGCTAAACAAGCCCAGTTCCCTCAGCCGCTCCTCATTTCATTAAGAAACTTAAAAAGAAGCTATGGCTGAGAAGTTAAAAGCAATGCTTTCCACTGGTGCTGATACTGTGCTGAATACTGATCACAACTAAACCCAAACAGAAAATCACAGACTCTGTTTAAAGCCCATTTACACAGTGAAGCTGCGTGTCCTGCTGCACTACCTATTTTTTCCAGAATATGCAGCTAAATCATGCAGGATGCTGAAAAGCCAAAGAAAACGTTGACCAAGTGGTTTGTTCAGGTTTCCAGTGCTCCCAGTGATCAGAAGCATTACCTGTTCTGGGTTCAGTGACGTCACGGTAAAACTTGCATATTCATAAAACATTAAAAAAACCCCAATTTGAAACGCACCCATGAACTCAATGCAATTCCCTCCACAGATCTCCAGAGAACCATCTGCACGCACACCCACGGTGCATTATTGTTGGACTCTTTGATCTACCTTTGTCCCCTTGAACTTCACGTGTAGAAATGATGTGGCCTTTTCCACTGCGTCCTAAGAACAGATGTTGTAAATTCAAGTTTCGGCAAAGCAAAGCGGTCAATCGGCTTTTGTAAACCTGAAAGATGGAATCGACTTTCTGACTCATCTGCCCTTTGCAGCTGGAAAGCAGCAGGGGCCATCTGGGACTCTGAGGTGCTGCTGCACCAGCACTGCTTACCATGGCACGTACGAAGGATGTGTAATGGTTTCCTTTGCAGCCGGGACAAACTCCATCGTTTTAGTGGCCTGTTTGTTACACCCTGAGCAAGCTGTGTGTAACCTGAGTCAGAAAAGAGAACCCCAAACATATTTCCTGTTTGACAACTATATATGCACACAGGAAGAGCCATCAGACAGCATTTCTGTACTGCCTGCAGTGACTTGGGCCACAAACCCCTGTGGCAGCTCACAGGTCAGCAGTGACCTTCCCAAGTTTCTCCTTCTTCACAATATAAAGACCAGTAACAAAAATTCCTTTCCAGCCCTGAGGGGTTTATCTTTTCTCCTATTTGTTATAACCTGAACCACCAATTCAAGCACCTGGGACTTCTGTAGCTCACCAAGCAAGCTGTGGGCATGGCCCAGAATGGAGCAGAACCCCTAGGAGACATTCTGGCCTTTACTGCCTGGACCCACACGCAGTGACTCGATGAGCTGTGGCTACAAGAACACACAAAGTTATTGGAAGAGCAGAGGATTTATCTTTTTTTTAAATAAATCAGGAAGAGTTTGTTGATGGATTGATGATTGACACTACTTAGTTCTGCTGCCGAGAATACATTTTACACGGTAGCTGCTCTTGAAGCATGAATTTATGTTCCTCTCCTTCTTCACCAGTGCCTGCTCCAGGCTGTGTGGCCTAAATGACTACACGTAATCGCAGCTGCTCTCTCTTCTTTCTCAACCCCAGCTGAAAGGGCAAGGTGCCCCATGGGATGACAAACACCCCTGCACGTGCTCCAGAACCAGCAGTGTCTTCATTAGCCATTTTGTTCCAGTCACTGTAGAAGTGCTTTAAATGGTTTCACACAGGAATGAAGAACATGATCCTTTGCAGCTCATCCAATATAGAGGCAAAATATTTACTTACACTTCACAGACTCCATTAATAACTATAAAGCTTCTCTCTCTGTGTTGCTCATTTATGGTCTAGTTTTGCATCCACAAGGAACACTGCACCCTAACACTGCAGCTGTAACGTACACCAATGATGCTCAGGAGAAGGTTAAAAGATGACAAAAGAGTCTGAGAAAAAATGGATCGTGTATTTATTGACTTAAAGGTGCTTAAAAACCTCAGTTTGTAGGCAGTAATTACTTTATTTCATATAACCAGGTTAGTTTACACCTCTGTAGAACTGCCAAGTGTTTTCATTCTACTACACAGCAAACAGGGAATACTGCTGTTTACTTTTAGCTTTTCTACCAAAAAGCAGCTCTGCTAAATTCAGGAAGCGATTCTGCTGGCCAGGAAGGATGTTCAGCAAACCAGATGTCCCACAGCAATTCTCAATTTCTGTAAGTTAAGATGTATTGTTCTATCTGGTACCTACAGAAGACATTTCCAAGACCTCCCTCCCGTGCTAACAAAAATGACAGCCTCATTTGTTTTCTGAGTCACAGACAAATAATGCAGCTGATCATCAAAACGTGTATGCCCAGAAAAACACATGAATGCTCTTCCAAGAAAATCATTATTGGCAGCTAATCAGATAATATCTTCTTTTAAGTATACAGTAAACTTCATCCTTATCATCAAGCCCATCTAAGTGCTTTGCTGAACTCCTGTCTGTGTCTGGTTTAAATAGTTTAAGTAGATCCTGGGTTTCCCTTACTTCTGGTGCACTGTGCAGCATTCCTTTCATATTTGTGGGGAAAGGGATTCACCGCCAGCCGAAGGGAGAAAATGAGAAGGTGTCACATATGCCCGAGTAGTGGTGACAGAGCTGAAGGTATTTATTTTAACCTTTTTCATCTAGAAGAACTTCAGATTTTATAAATTAGGATTTTGTGTCAGAATAAAGAGGAAGGGGAGAAATCTTACCAACACTACTGAGGTGCAAGATGACAACTACACTTTGTACAGACTTTAAACTGTGAGGTGTGTGACTACTCAAATAAACAAAATACAAGAGAAAAATAGTAAATAAAGTTATGGATGTTTGAGGTTTGTAAGGCAGTGCAAATCCTTCTCATTCTGAATGATCACAATCAATCACTTCCATGAAAGCTGTCACCTCAGTTAGATGGGTTACTCGCACATAGTCCGTGATACAGACAAAACGTCACAGTCATGTATGTGACTCCTCTGTCATTACTACCACTGACCTGTAAGAAATTATAATTATTTGAAGCTAAACAGGCAGCTGAAGCAGCTTCTGGAACTAGACAGGAACGCAGGAGTGCCCAGACAGCTGCCAGAATCACACACGGTGATTTACTTTCGTGTTCTTACCACTAGTTTTCCTGCATTATTACCAGATTTGGTTATAAATCACAATTAACAACCCTAATTTTGATCATCACCAAACTGATGCAGATTGAAGAAAGCCTGGCGTGTCCTAGCACCCTGTTTACAAAACAACATTTGTTGCTTTAGGCTTCCAACGGGTACCTCTGTGGCTGTACACCCAGCCAGCCACACAGACAGCAGCCTCTGCATGTCCTGTGAATCACACCCGTATCCTCTCCCTGTGGGGGCTGTATGAGGTATCAGCAGGTAACTCTGAACTCTAATTTACCTTCCAAACACCTCAACTCCGGTATATCAATTGAGTGTTAATACTCACACCTATTTCCTATTTATATACAGCCCTTTGTTGCAAGTATAAAGAGAAAAAAAAATAGATACCAAGTCTAAATAAAAAGAATATCAATAGTTATTGGTATGAGTGAGCTATCAGATGAAAATCAGACTCCAACCCACAGTTTTCAGCAGTTACAATGATTTGATAATGTTCTGTAAGACAAAATTTGGCAGAACTTAATGATAGGTTCTATGCAGGGACCTTGCACGGGTCACAGCTTTCCATGCTGCTTACATTCGGACTTACTTGCAAACGCATCACGTACAATTCATAGAAATGAAGTCTCAACGCCAGGAAGGATAACCAGAAACTGAAATTGCAGAGGATGACAGAGAATACATTCCCAGAAGCACTCCCTCAAGAAAAAGGGCTAATGGTCCCCCAGCCACTTCTGGCCATAACTTGGGATCTTTCGGGGATCCAGTACGGCAGAACGAGCAGCAGGCTCAGCTTCCATTTCAGTTTAAGTTGAGGCAATGTAGCACTTCACAAAATACCATTATTTTCTAAATACCTGAACTGAATTTCATTAAAAAGCACACCACGCAGCATTTTCTTACAGTATATCTGCATATAAGTGGCATTCAACGCAAGGAAAAAATCTGAGTCCATGCAGGACTGGCGTGCTGGAGAACCCCGAGACCTGCTCCTACACTGCAAGGTAAGAGACATTTGCCAAACATCCAAGCACAGAACAAATATCAATTGTTGCAGTAATTTCACTGATGTCACATACAAATGCTAAATGTTAAGTACATGTGTAAATGTGACGTTTTACTGAACAACAAAATAATTCCATTTTAATTTCTAAATTAATAAACCACTGTTTCTAGAGTAGGTAGAGATTTTAGAGAATTTTTTTCCAGACATGCATCCTTTGACAGAGAAATTGCTCTTGGGCGTTACCTCCACTGATGTACAAGTGCTCATCCCAGCTATTCAGAGCACTGCAATGCTCTAACTACTAAAAACCAGACTGTCAGTTTTCTCTTTTGAGACTGTCTTTCTTCAAGACCGTGGTCTTGATTTCTGAAGATCACTTTACTGAGTAATTCCCAACTGATTTTCTCATGAGCACTCCAGGAACGTATTTGGTCCAACGATCACTTCCAAAAAACACATCTGTGGGCTTTCCTTTCATACTAAGATTTAAAGATCCTAACAGTCACCTGACTGCACCACGACACCACACTCACTGACTCGTACCTACACCAACATGAAGCCTGGGAAGTGCACAGTGCAAGAAAAAGCAAATTTGATGAGAACTGAGCCTAGGGGAGAGAAATGAATAACGCATCAGTTTGTTTTAGCTCTTCCTCTACAGAAGTCTGTTCAACTCCTTGGCTGGATAATCACTCGCCTTTGAACATCAAACCTCTGTTATGAATAGCTCATCTGTCCGAGGGCCAGTCCTCTCCAAAAAGGCCCGGGGGTCTTAAAAGAATTAAGGTATTTTGTCAGAAGGACTGGTCCCACACATTTCTTGGTCTGTTCTGTAATAACATGGACTCACGTCCTCTGTAGACCAATAAAAATATATGCAAATAGCATGGGCATTTATAAACAACACCATGCAGTTAATTTCATAATACCTTAAAGAACTTCAGGTAAACGTACCCGCTAAATCAAGCGGCATTTTAAAACACACAGCAAACACAACAGGCAAACAGTAGAAACAAGAAAATCCTCAGTTCGTACCACAGTGCTTCCATTGTGCATGTTGTGTGTGTCCTTGTGGGCGTGGGCACAGAAATCGATGCAGGCTGTCACACCAGAGAAAGGCCTCCCATCCTTGGATCCCAGCCGACAGTCTGGGCCCATGTGCTCATTTTCCACCTGAAAGTAAAATTAACTACAGGTACTTGGGACTGCAAGTGAGCGACCTGGAACCCTGTGAGCCACAGCTGCCCTTGTGAGGGAATACATGCAGCCAGTTAAGAATGAGTGGAAAGCACGTACTGTCCTATGAAATGTGCAGCACCTCTGACTGGATGTCAGTGAGATCAGCAGCTCAGCCAGAGTCAAAGTGTCTTTATATAATAAAAACATTTTATTTACAGTATTATCTCTAAGCCTGTTATATATGCACAGCTCAGGGCATAACTTTGCCATCGGCTGAAATAAAAGAGGTGTGGTATTTTAAAACCACACACATGAAGTAACCGCTGTAGCAAGTTGATTCACCACATCTGCGGTTTCTACCCCTGAACATATTCTGGGATTTCATCTTGTTTCAAACTGTTGAGAGCCACACCAGGTGAACGTCACAGACTTACCTGGTTCTGGAAAGCTTCAGGAGCAAGCTTCTTATAAACTGGAGCCACATCAGTAGCTAAAGTTTGCAAATTATTTTCAAGAAGTTCCTCCTGCAAAGAAAGGCAACATTCAGAGCACTGTAATTTGCTTTAAAAGAATCCAATACAGTCTAGAGATGCCTGACAAGTCAGCAAAGCCAAGAAAGTCTGCCTCTTGTATTTCATTAATTTGACTTCTGTTCTGCTGCCTTTTGTCCCCAACCATAAATAAGCCTACTTTTGCATGACTGAAATACCAAAATCGTTAAATATAAGTCAACAAAGTAACAATGGAGGGTATCTGCTAGGGCAAAAAAAGCCAAGGAACTAATTTCTGTGTCATTTCCCCCTTCCGATGCACAGTGAGGGAACGAGGTACGTCCACACAGAACAGAGATGTAACATCTAGGAGAGAAAAATACCACGTGTGAGTGGAGATGAAACCTCAAGCCTTCTTGCTTACGGGGCCGTAATTTATGTTGATAAAGCCCTGCGAAAAGAATCCCAGGTTTCTGCCTTCTTTTTCTTCTGATCGCAGGAGTAACACCCAATAGTATTTAAAATTAATTTCAGCTCTTAAAGGCATAGGTTCATTTCTAACTTTGCAACAGGACTCTTTATCAAGAACATTTGGTAAATATTTTGTTCTTTGGAGATGCAAAATTCAGGGCTTTATGGAAATACCTACTAGACTGGGAAGTGGTATTCCTTTCCCTGAAGTAAGCTGTATAAACATGGAAGTAGTGAGTTGCCCTCTATGGCAGTGTAACGTTTAAGCTCTTACATATAGAAACAACCTCTACATTATTTCCCTAAACTTTTGCTTTTACAGGAAAATCACTCACAAACTGGGGAAGAAAAGGGTGGTAACATACTCCCTATTTCGTTTTCCTCTTTGAGAGACAACCCCAGCTTCAGTTTTGCGTGCTGTGTAGTGGCGACAAATAACGGCTCATTTTATGTTAAAAAACCAAACAAAAAACCCCAAACAAACCCACCAAAACCACCACCACTTATCACCATATATTGTAAACAGCAACGTATATAAACATATATGGGGACTTTCTCATGTTTTGATGTGCTATTACATTATTATTTTTACCTCATACCATAGCCAGTTTAGCAACTGTTGATCGCTACCACCAGTTTTTCTGAACTGCACCGAAGGTGAACACGTCCCTCATTATCTATCCTATGGACTGCTCTTACCTAGGTACATTACACCCTTAACCTCATCTCACTCCATCCGCTGCCTCAAATGATCCAAATTTTTCTGGACTTCGAACTATCTTCTTCTTAATTTTCTCTATCTCCTAGCTTAATGTCATCTGCAAAATCATCAATAGCCAATATTTAGCTACAAGAAGTATCTGCTAGAAAAATTAATGACAAAACCAAATGAAGAGAAAAACATTTACCAGTATTTTCACTTCTCTGAGGTGCACTGACCACCTGCACGTGCACTGCAAGTGCCTCAGCATCACTGTCACCCACAGCTGGAGGCTCTGGCGCAGCAGCAGCCTAAGGGTGCAGGCGCTTCCCTTGCAGGCACATACAGCTAAGGAGCACCTGGGTGCTGTGCAACCCTCACCCCCTCTCAGCTACAGAATCCAGAGGTTTTAAAACAACTTCCATGGAAAAGGGGAAATAAAGGAATGCACTTTTTGCCCAGACATCTAGAAAATATCCTGGTTAAGTAATCTTCTTTAGAAAACTGCTTTTACACTGTGGTAGAAGTTATTTTTCTCCAAAAATCCACAGGTCATGCCAGACAGCTCTTGTGCATGGGGCAGCATTTCCAGATGCGGCTGTGAATGCCGTGGTGCTCGGCTGAGTGTCCAAATGGAGCTCAGGGTGGCCACTTCACAGACTCAGAGGAAGCGATGCCACCACCAGAGCTTGCAGTCTCACAGTGCTTGTTCTGACCAAAGACAGATCTATTTGAGCTGTCTCAAGAGATCTGGCACAGCCTGTATGTCATTAGACAGTACATATGGGGGTTGCCATCGTTGTTGATTCCCCAGCTAATGGTTTAAAAACATTAGAAACCTACAGAGAAAACACATACACAGAATGCTCCATTCACAGCATTACACAGGGGAAGAGCCTAAAAACAGAAGGTTCACAGAGAAGGAGAAGGAACCGGATCCCTAAAATGAAGAAATGCCCAATAAGCACGTTTTCCTATCAACTGAAGATTTAGAAAACAAATTCCCTCTTGAGACAAGCAGGGATATTTTCAGCTTGTGCTGCCTCAGTCATGTACCGAGTGAGCAGAAGGGCCATGTGCGCTCTCTTTGGCCTAGGCAGAAGTTCCCCATTTTAAGCACTGGTGAAGTATGTAAATACCCACAACACGAGTGGACAGCACAACTTGGAGGAGACAGTTTTGCATTCATGCACATATGCTAAAGATGCATCATCAACTCTTTCAGGAAAAATTAAGACTTGGGAGGAGTATTTAGCTCCAGTTGATCAACTGACATCTCTCTCTTCCAAGAAACAACTTGTGTTTCACATTGTGCATACATACGAATGTGTGCACACCATTAAAAAACGCAAGAATCCCTCTGCTACCGTCTGGACTTGAGCCAACCAGGTCTTCTCTGTAGCTGGCAGCAGTGGGGTTCAGGAGCTGAGAAAGATTATGGGCAGGGTAACCCAAACGGAGACTGTAAGTGACTGCCCTACAGTAAACGTCTGTTACAGAATGCCAGATCTGCTGGTAGAGACGTGATACTCTTACCTAGGAGTCTGACTGGGAAGTGGGGTTACAGACCCCTACAGTCAGGACAAAAGGCATTTTCAAGTTACCCTGAGGAAGGTATGTTCACCAGGCAGCGATTATCAGTTTACATCACCTTTATTCCTTCATAAAAATATTGCCAATAAGATAATCTTTGGGTATTTAAATACATAGTAAACAACACTGCGTTTTCATACAGTGGAAACATTACAAATACTACAGTTACAAAACATGTAAGTGGGTGCCTGTGTGATAAGAGAGAAGAGCAGATATCTGTAGATTTCATTTCTAGATCTTACAATGATCAGAATAAGTATTTGGAGGAAAACAAAACAATGAAATAAATCTTACTTGTTTCGGGTCGTCGGTGAGAAGCCTGAATTTCCTGGGGTTTTTGCTTCTGGCAAACTTACAGCCATTGAAATACATACTCCACGAACAGCCAAATGAGAATGACGCTCCACAAGTTTCTGGATCAAGTCCTTGACACGCACAAGTACGACTATGAAAGGAAATAAAGAGACATCAAGTCAGCTGACAACGCAGCTTTTTTTTTTCCTTTTCCTTTTTTTTTAGGTCAATGCTATTTGCTGTTTCTTTTATGATACACAGCGTAGGAATTTATAAAATATATGGTTTAACCAGATCTTTGCTGTTAAGGAAATACTCCTGTGTAGAGGACTGACCTTTTTCTCCATAGAGACAGTCTTAACTCCCCAGAGTCCCACTTCTGGGAAATACATAACATACACAGCTATATAAATATACCCATGCTACTTTGACTTCTCCAGTTGGATAAAATTTTTATCAAAGAAAATATCACTGCTACTAATGGCTACCCCTAAATCCAATAGTTAATTAGTTTTGTGCAATACCATTAGCTCCAAATTGATCTAACATTTAGAGCTGAACCACTGCACTCAGCCTGACCCTTTAAGAACACAAGCATTAGATTCAGGTCACTCTACAGCTATGACAGTCTGTTAAATGTGGGCTACACAAAGCTGAGCACAAAGGCAGCACTGCTCCAAAGTCTCAGTTGCAATATTAATGTATCAGTTAAACTAAATTCCTCTCAGAGGCACAGAGAGGAAGATCCTCATTTTGAGTGTTCAATCTCTCGTTTATTTCAAAAAGTCACATACCACCTTCTTAGCAGCTCTGTAGCACAGCCATGTGTGCAAAGGGCATGCTAGGAGAGAAGGTGGTTGCCACTCCTTTCCTGGACTGTAGGTGCACAACTGTCACTTAGAGCCTGGTCTCTAGGAAAAGCCAGGAGCTAAGCTTTATACTGAAATGACACGTAGTGCTTTGGAGCTTTAAATGAGCTTTTGTGTATTTATTTTATTAGTTGAACTACTGAGTGTCAAGTTATTTATTGCAGGACATTCAAAAGGCAACGCACCGACCATTTACTACTGAAGTAACTTACTCTTCATTTAACGCACACCTACGGCTGGTGGGACAGCCGTATTTTCTGAGGCTCTGCGTCAGCTCCTTGTACAGCGTATCAGCCAGGAGATGAGGGATCCCTTCCCAGGCCAGTATGAGAATCACTATGACAGCAGTTTGACAGTGGTGTCCCGCACGCTGACGTACCAAGCACAGCAACTTCTCCTCATCGCTACTTCTTCGTATCACCTGGAAGAATCATTTGGTCTATTCTTAGATAAGTGTAGGAAACACATAATGTGTTACTCTTCTCTGGGACATGTAAGGCCTGGAAGAATAAGAAATAGTGCTGCCCAGAGTGTCCATCAGCAAGCAGGACTGGGACAGCATCACACACTGACATCTGGTGTAGAACGTGATTTGGCATTGACTTTTTACCTGTAGAAGCAGCAGCAGTACATTTTTACAGGAGTAATATTTCAGTTGTTCTACAGAAACAATAAACAAGATGGACTAAGAGGAAAATAACCACTACATGAAAATAATAATCCTGATCCACTGCAAACCTACCAGTTACCTTGAAAATAATACTGAAAACATACTGCTAAAACCCAGACTGCAGGTACACGGAAACACACCACAAAAGCACGTGTGTACATGGGTTAGGATGGTTACCATAGCTACCTGTCAGTACATAAGACGGTTCCCACCTCACAAAGAAAGATGAGAAGAAAGTGATGAAAATGAACGTTCTTAGTGAAGGAAGCAGTGAGATTTTTCAGAACATATCCCCAGACAACCTATGTTAAAGTTCTTCGCAGAATGCTGAAGGTTTTACTTAACTGTACGATATCCAAAGCGATCTTTGTCAACCTTACCCATAAAACACAAAGACTAACACCATTTGGAACAGCACAACTTACCACAGAACTACAGAAAAACAGAAAAAAGCTAGACAGTCCTACTCCCACATATTTTGTTTTTTATCGCAATCTGAAATGGAGTTGCGTTGTAAGAAGACAAAAAGATTGCATTAAAGCTAGGTAATACAAGAAAAAATATGTTTATCTGTTCTTGCAAAATATTTATCTATTCTTCAAACGTGTTCCAGCCAGTAAAGCCTGTACAGGGCCTCCAACAGAGGTGTCAATATCTCAGCGTTAAGCTTCAAACATCTCAGGCCTGGACCTCTCTCAGGCACTAGAGGTTAAATCCTCTTCCTCAGCTGTGTCACACACAGGATGGGGACCGGCCAGTCTCCTCCTTGCTGCGTGCAGATGGCGAGCCCTTACATTGCAGATATTCTCTGCCAGCTGTGTGGGAATACGCTTGGCTCAGGACAAGCAGGAGGTCACCCTGGCCTTCCACCCAACACCCCCTCTCCAGCAGCAGAACTCCCACAGACCTGGTACAAGTCATGGACTGTAAAAGCAGGAAGGCAATGGAGTTTCACTCGCTCTTCGAGTACCTCCAAATATCTGAGTTTTCAGGCAGATTCCCTACTGGGCTGACGTCAAAGCTGCTTTGTTGCCAGATGTGCAGATGTCGTTCATATGTGACCCCTAGCCTGATCAGTTGTGAATACCTAAATTATTTGAATTTATTAAAAGTGGAGACCAAGGTATGCTTGCAATTAATCTGCAGATGAAAAGCTTTTCAATAAATGAACAGTTTCAGAGGGAATCTGTGCAGGCTTAGCAGGAAGAAGCAAGCCTAAAGCTAATCTGAGTCAAGAGAGTATCAAGTCTCAAAGTACTGCCCTTCTAAAGTTAATCACACGGGTCTTACAGTCAGCCCTAAACTTCATGAGAAAACAAGTAAATGCACCCAAGATACCATTCCTCAAAAGGAGACTTGGTTGTGACTGACCAACCAGTGGAGTAGTTTTTATAAAGAAAGAAAAACAATGCAACTCATTTACATTTGAGTGAGGTTTACAGAAAACGCATTACGGCTGATACTTTCACTCTTTTTCTTAAATTGTTTTTATTTTTTTATTTCTAGACTTTGGAATTTCAATAAAGAAATGTGGTACCTCTTCATTTCTCAATCTAGCACCAGGTTGCCCTTTTTGAGTTCCCATATAGCTCTAAACTGGAAATACACAGTCCAGGAAAAGTGAGAAATGGACAGGAAGAAAATTTATAGTGTCCTTCAAACTAATACCACATTTCCCTGGAGTTAAACATTGCTGGAATTTGCTTCATTAGAGAATGCAATACTCTTACTGGACCCAAAACCACTTTACAATCCATCATCTTTTAGGCCACAAAGGTAGCTAATAGGCTTATTGTTGTCTGAATGTATTTTTTGTGGCTCTTAAGAGGCTACATTGCATGCTCACCTGACTACTACAGCCGCAGTGCTCCTGTCTTTTTGTCACCAGTGAAAAAGCACTTTTCTCACCTGTTATGGTCTTAGATGAGCACAACTTGCACCAAATCACACAGAACCACAGAATATTGGAGCTGGAAGGGACCTTGAAAGCTCATCCAGTCCAACCCCTGCCAGAGCAGGATCACCAGACCAGGTCACACAGGAACACGGCCAGGCGGGTTTTGAATGTCTGCAGAGAAGGAGACTCCACAACCTCTCTGGGCAGCCTGGGCCATGCTCTGTCACCCTCACAGTAAAGAAGTTTTTCCTCATGTTCACATTGAACCTCCTATGCTCCAGCTTGCTCCCATTGCCCCTTGTCCTGTCGTTGGCTGTCACTGAGAAGAGCCTGGCTCCTTCCTCCTGACACTCGCCCTTTACAAATTTATAACCATGAATGAGGTCACCCCTCAGTCTCCTCTGCTCCAAGCTAAAGAGAGCCGCTCCTCATCAGGGAGATGCTCCACTCCCTCCAGCATCTTTGTGCCTCTGCACTGGACTCTTTCAAGCAGTTCCTGTCCTTCTTGAACTGAGTCAATCACGGTTCCTCCAGGCCTGCAGTCAGTGACCGTGCAGAGCTGGAGCCATGTCGCTTTTCCCATATAAACTGGTGATGCCCCTTCCCATCCTATGGCTGGCATTCTCAAAGCAGTAATAAACAGAACCTCTCATATGCAATAACAATAAATACACAGCAATACCACACTCGCTATACAGAAAAGCACATTTGAGTAGGACAACTGAAAACTATGGAATAAATCCAGCCAACAGAAACACCAC
>NW_010198291.1:43292-43509 GCF_000695765.1 Mesitornis unicolor
ATCTTTTCTAGTGGGGGAATCTGCCACTGCAGTTGCAGCAGTTTCACTTGGTGACTTCTCCGTTACGTTAACACTGATGTAACTTTGTTAATTTCCAACTTGTCCCTTGATTTCTAGTGCCTGACTACATCAAATAAATTTTTGAACTCTACAATAAATCGTAAGTATATTGTATTGTAAGTGTATGTGTGTTTATATTTTTATATATTCACAACTG